>NC_091996.1:95467804-95643207 GCF_044704955.1 Pristiophorus japonicus
CCAAAACAAACCCCCACAAAACCCAACAAAACCCAAAACCAAAAACAAAAACCAACAAACCACAAAACAAACAAAACACAACAAACCACAAAACCAAAAAACAAAAAACAAAAACAACCCAAAAAACCCCAACACAAACAAAAAACAAAAAACCAAACAACACACCCCCATCCCTCTTCCCTTCCCCCCCATCCCTCTTCCCTTACCCCCCATCCCTCTTCCCTTACCCCCCATCCCTCTTCCCTTACCCCCCATCCCTCTTCCCTTCCCCCCCATCCCTCTTCCCTTCCCCCATCCCTCTTCCCTTACCCCCCATCCCTCTTCCCTTACCCCCCATCCCTCTTCCCTTACCCCCCATCCCTCTTCCCTTACCCCCCATCCCTCTTCCCTTACCCCCATCCCTCTTCCCTTACCCCCATCCCTCTTCCCTTACCCCCCATCCCTCTTCCCTTACCCCCCATCCCTCTTCCCTTACCCCCCATCCCTCTTCCCTTCCCCCCATCCCTCTTCCCTTCCCCCATCCCTCTTCCCTTCCCCCATCCCTCTTTCCCTCATCCCTCTTCCTTCCCCCCATCCCTCTTCCCTTCCCCCCCATCCCTCTTCCCTTCCCCCCATCCCTCTTCCCTTCCCCCCATCCCTCTTCCTTCCCCCCATCCCTCTTCCCTTCCCCCCATCCCTCTTCCTTCCCCCATCCCTCTTTCCCTCCCCATCCCTCTTCCCTTCCCCCATCCCTCTTCCCTTCCCCCATCCCTTTCCCCCCATCCCTCTTTCCCCCCATCCCTCTTTCCCCCCATCCCTCTTTCCCCCCATCCCTCTTTCCCCCCATCCCTCTCTTCCCCCCATCCCTCTTTCCCCCCATCCCTCTTTCCCCCATCCCTCTTTCCCCCATCCCTCTTTCCCCCCATCCCTCTTTCCCCCATCCCTCTTTCCCCCATCCCTCTTTCCCCCCATCCCTCTTTCCCCCCATCCCTCTTTCCCCCCCATCCCTCTTTCCCCCCCATCCCTCTTTCCCCCCCATCCCTCTTTCCCCCCATCCCTCTTTCCCCCCATCCCTCTTTCCCCCCATCCCTCTTTCCCCCCCATCCCTCTTTCCCCCCCATCCCTCTTTCCCCCCCATCCCTCTTTCCCCCCATCCCTCTTTCCCCCCATCCCTCTTTCCCCCCCATCCCTCTTTCCCCCCCATCCCTCTTTCCCCCCCATCCCTCTTTCCCCCCCATCCCTCTTTCCCCCCCATCCCTCTTTCCCCCCCATCCCTCTTTCCCCCCCATCCCTCTTTCCCCCCCATCCCTCTTTCCCCCCCATCCCTCTTTCCCCCCCATCCCTCTTTCCCCCCCATCCCTCTTTCCCCCCCATCCCTCTTTCCCCCCATCCCTCTTTCCCCCCCATCCCTCTTTCCCCCCATCCCTCTTTCCCCCCCATCCCTCTTTCCCCCCCTCCCTCTTTCCCCCCCCTCCCTCTTCCCCCCCCCTCCCTCTTCCCCCCCCCCTCCCTCTTTCCCCCCCCCCTCCCTCTTTTCCCCCCCCCCCTCCCTCTTTCCCCCCCCCCTCCCTCTTTCACCGTGGCTCCCTAACATGCAGAGGCAGGGGAAATTATACTGAGAATATGGCAGAGTTATTAAACAAATTCTTTGTATCTGTCTTCACGCAGGACACAAAAATCATTCTGGAAATAGTGGGGAATCAAGGGTCGAAATTAGTTTTAATAAAGAAATAGTATGGTCTACATCCTAGGGTTCTAAAAGAGGCGGCTGGAGAAATAGTGGATGCACTGGTTTGATTTTCCAGAATTCCCTAGATTCTAGAATGGTTCCTGCAGGTTGGATGATAGCAAATCTAACCCCGCTATTCAAGAAAGGAGGGAGAGAGAAAACAGGGAACTACGGGCCAGTTAGCCTGACACCAGTAGTCGGGAAAAATGCTAGAATCTTTTATTGGGGACATAATAACAGGGCACTTAGAAAATCATTTATGAAAGGGAAATCATGTTTGACAAACCTGTTGAGCTTTTTGAGGGTGTAACTAGCAGGGTAGATAAGGGCGATCCAGTAGATTTAGTGTATTTGGATTTTCAAAAAGCATTCAATGAGATGCTATATCAGAGGTTATTGCAAAAAATTAGGGCCCATGGGGTCAGTGGTAATATATTAGCTTGGATAGAGGATTGGTTAATGGACAGAGAACAGAGCAGGAATAAACAGATCATTTTCAAGTTGGTAGGCTGTAACTAGTGGGGTACTGAAAGGATAATGCTTGGACCTCAGCTATTTGCAATCTGTATCGAGGAGGGGACCGAGTGTCATGTATCCAAGTTTGCTGGTGATGCAAAGCTAGGTGGGTGTGTAAGTTGTGAGGTGGAGGCAAAACGTCTGCAAAGGAATGGAGGCAGGTTAAGTATTTGGGCAATCGGGCGACAGGTCGAGTATAATGTGGAGAAATGTGAAGTTATCCACTTTGGTAAGAAAATAGAAAAGCAGAGTATTTTTTAAATGGTGAGAGATTGGGAAGTGTTGGTGTTCAGAGGGACCTGTACACGAATCGCTGAACGTTAGCATGAAGGCACAGCAAGCAATTGGGAAAGCAAATGGTATGTTGGCCTTTATTACAGGAGGATTTGAGTATAAGAGTAAAGACGTCTTACTGCAATTATACAGGGCCCTGATGAGACCACACCTGGAGTATTGTGCACAGTTTGGGTCTCCTTACCTAAGGAAGGATATACTTGCCATAGAGGGAGTGCAGCGAAGGTTCACCAGACTGATTCCTGGGATGGGGGGATTGTCCTATAAGGAGAGATTGAGCAGACTAGGCCGATATTCTCTAGAGTTTAGAAGAATGAGAGGTGATCTCATTGAAACATACAAAATTCTTACAGGGCTTGACAGGGTAGATGCAGGGAGGATGTTTCCCCTGGGCTGGGGAGTCTAGAACCAGGGGTCACAGTCTCAGGATAAGGGGTCGGCCATTTAGGACTGAGATGAGGAGAAACTTCTTCACTCAGAGGGTGGTGAATCTCTGGAATTCTCTGCCCCAGAGGGCTGTGGAGGCTCAGTCGTTGAGTATATTCAAGGCAGAGATCGATAGATTTTTGGATATTAAGGGAATCGAGGGATCGGGCGGGAAAGTGGAGTTGAGGTCGAAGATCAACCGTGATCTTATTGAATGGCGGAGCAGGCTCGAGGGGCCGAATGGCCGACTCCTGCTCCTTTTCCTTATGTTCTTAGAATCTAACCCTTGTAGCCAGCGGTACAGCTCCTGCCTGTCCCAGTATAGATGCCAGTGTCCAATGAAATGCAACCCCTCTTTCCCACGCCAATCCTTCAGCCGCATATTCTCTTCCACGATCTGTGCCAATTTGCACGTGGCTCGGGTAATCCTGAGATTGCCACCGTCAAGGTCCTGCCCTATTTCTGCCCTCTGCCCAGGCTGCTGGACTGATTGAAACTTGGGAAAGAATTAACAATTGTATTTAATTTCTCTCGCAACAGAACCTGAGCGTGAGTGAGGGACCAAACTACTTGACGTCTTGCGCCCATCCCTCCAAACTACCCCAGCGCCATTTCTGTGCAGTGTGTGGCTTTCCATCCAACTACACCTGTGCGTCGTGTGGGGCCCGCTATTGCTGCATCAAGTGCCTGGGGACACACCAGGAAACCAGGTACGTTTTACGTCTGGCTCGCTTGCACCCGTGGCCACAGCCCGAAAAACCTCGGTCTGTGTCAGTGCGGGGTTAGATACAGAGTAAAGCTCCCTCTACACTGTCCCAGCAAACACTCCCATGGCAGGTACAGCACAGGTTAGATATAGAGTAAAGCTCCCTCTACACTGTCCCCATCAAACACTCCCAGGGCAGGTACAGCACGGGCTTAGATACAGAGTAAAGCTCCCTCTACACTGTCCCAGCAAACACTCCCAGGGCAGGTACAGCACAGGTTAGATATAGAGTAAAGCTCCCTCTACACTGTCCCCATCAAACACTCCCAGGGCAGGTGCAGCACGGGGTTAGATACAGAGTAAAGCTCCCTCTACACTGTCCCATCAAACACTCCCAGGGCAGGTACAGGGGGTTAGATACAGAGTAAAGCTCCCTCTGCACTGTCCCATCAAACACTCCCAGGGCAGGTACAGGGGGTTAGATACAGAGTAAAGCTCCCTCTACACTGTCCCATCAAACGCTCCCAGGGCAGGTACAGGGGGTTAGATACAGAGTAAAGCTCCCTCTACACTGTTCCATCAAACACTCCCAGGGCAGGTACAGGGGGTTAGATACAGAGCAGAGTTATTCCATTTCCCTCACTGACCATCCTTTGTCTCTGTGAAATGGCTGAGTTTCAGGCAGGTTAATGATGTGGCCCCATTCCGTCAGGTGGACATGGAATGGGGCCTCCCCGGCCCTTGCATTTACACAATGCGAGGTTGGCTTTGATTGAGTTGCCGAAATTGGTCAGTCAGTGACTAACTCCTGTTCCAGCCGGCCCTCGAAGTTTGGAGTGCTGGGTGTATCGGGACATGGCTGGCAGGGCAGCCTCTGGCCCAGGGACAGTTCATGGGCCCGCTGTCGCTCAGACGGAAACCAGCAAACCTCGAGCTGGTTTGTCTGGCTCCGATACTCCGGAGTCGATGTAATGATCTTCTCCCCTATAGGTGCCTGAAATGGACGGTGTGAAGTGGGGAGTCGTGGAGCATTTGTGCAGCCGACGGCCAACAGACAGCGACTGCGCCCTCCCTGAATTATCGAAACCCACTTTCCTCGCTGACTTTCTGGGCTGGTTTAAACAACAGCAGTCAAGGGGCCCAGACAATACCAGCTGGGGTGTTATTTGCGGCTGTACGGAGGTTCCTGTGGGCTGCACTCGGACAATTGTCACATTTTAAATAAAAATGTGGGTTTTGATTAAGAAACCTCGTGTAATGTATCAACAACCCTGCTGGCTTCACGTTACACCATCAGTACCAACATAAACAGACAGGCGGGGCCTTGGTTCAGCATCTCATCCAAGGGCAGTGCGGCAACTCTCCCTCGGCACTGCGTTGGAGGGTCTGCTGAGGTCATGAGCTTCAGTCCCAGACTGGGGCTCGAACCCTGACCTCGTGACCCGAACAGGGGCTCGAACTCGTGATCTCGCGTCCCGAACAGGGGCTCCAGCCCTGACCTCGCGACCCGAACAGGGGCTCCAGCCCTGACCTCGCGACCCGAACAGGGGCTCGAACCCGTGACCTCGCGACCCGAACAGGGGCTCGAACCCGTGACCTCGCGACCCGAACGGGCTCGAACCCGTGACCTCGCGACCCGAACAGGGGTTCGAACCCGTGACCTCGCGACCCGAACAGGGGCTCGAACCCGTGACCTCGCGACCCGAACAGGGGCTCGAACCCGTGACCTCGCGACCCGAACAGGGACTCGAACCCGTGACCCCGCGACCCGAACAGGGGCTCGAACCCGTGACCCCGCGACCCGAACAGGGGCTCGAACCCGTGACCTCGCGACCCGAACAGGGGCTCGAACCCGTGACCCGAACAGGGGCTCGAACCCGTGACCTCGCGACCCGAACAGGGGCTCGAACCCGTGACCTCGCGACCCGAACAGGGGCTCGAACCCGTGACCTCGCGACCCGAACAGGGGTTCGAACCCGTGACCTCGCGACCCGAACAGGGGCTCGAACCCGTGACCCCGCGACCCGAACATGGGCTCTAACCCGTGACCCCGCGACTCGAACAGGGGCTCGAACCCGTGACCTCGCGACCCGAACAGGGGCTCGAACCCGTGAACCGGAAACGCGCACACACTCAGACAGTCATGGTGACAAGCGATGGTACAGCCTCCAATGGGAGAGGCTGGGATATCTGTGTTACCAGTTGCTGCAGTGCTGGTTTGCAGTTGTACGCAAGCTATAAAGGAACAATGGCCTTTATCTACTGTTGTGGCAGAGGGATCTCTCATCATGCTGTTGCACTTCAGCCTCGAGTGCTGCACCAGACCCAGTACTGTACAGTTGGGTGCGATCGGTTGTGTTGAGGTGTGTATTCACACTTGGTGACGTGTGTAAAAGGTTCCTGTTTGCACACTCTGATAAACACTTTGCGTGCTCTTGGGTTGTTTTGTATATTTTATTTATCACGTTCGAGTGCCCTAGTGTCAGTGGCTCATTCATCAGCTCCGTCAAATGCTACCGAACTAGATGGGGCAGTGGGTATTGGTGGAGGCAGTTCAGATATTACCAACCATGTTCAGACAGAGCGTGACAGTGGACGGAACAGTGGCTGATGAAACGAATTGCAGACATGGGAAGGAAAGATAAGTCACACGCATGCCTTGAATGGTGCTAAATAGGTAAAATAGAAAGGGCGTGCACTTCTATAGTGCTTTTCACCACCTCGGGGCGTCCCCAAGCGGTTTACAGCCAATGAAGGCCAAAGGGATCAAGGGGTATGGAGAGAAAGCAGGAAAGGGGTTCTGAGGTTGATTGATCAGCCATGATCACATTGAATAGCGCGGTGAATGGCCTGCTCCTGCACCTACTTTCTATGTTTCTATGTTTTGAAGTGTAGTCACTGATCTAGGAAACGCGGTAGCTAATTTAGAACGTAAGAAATAGGAGCAGGAGTCGGCCATTCGGCCCCTCGAGACTGCTCTGCCATTCAATACGATCATGGCTGATCTGATCATGGACTCAGCTCCACTTCCCTGCCCGCTCCCCATAACCCTTCACTCCCTTATCGTTCAAAAATCTGTCTATCTCCGCCTTGAATATATTCAATGACCCAGCCTCCACAGCTCTCTGGGGCAGAGAATTCCACAGATTTACAACCCTCAGAAGAAATTCCTCCTCATTTCCGTTTTAAATGGGCGACCCCCTTATTCTGCAACTATGCCCCCTAGTTCTAGATTTTCGCCATGAGAGGAAACATCCTCTCTGCATCTACCGTCAAGCCCCCTCATAATCTTATATGTTTCAATAAGATCACCTCTAAGTCTTCTAAACTCCAATGAATACAGGTTCAACCTTTCTTCATATGTCCACGCCTTCATCTGAGGAATCAATCTCATGAACCTTCTCTCAGCTGCCGCCAGTGCAAGTATATCCTTCCTTAAATCTTGAGGAATATAGAAAGTTGAGGCAAAATTAAAAAGGATATTAAAAATGCTGAGCGAGCATAAGAAATTCTTGGCCAGTAAAATTAAGGAAAACCCTAAGATGTTCTAATATATTAAGAGTAAGAGGGTAACTAAAGAAAGGGTAGGGCCTGTTAGAGACCTTGAGGGTAATTTTTGTGACGAGGCGGAATACTTTGCATCTGTTTTCACAAAAGAAAGGGACAATGCAAATACTGCTATCAAGGAGGAGTGTGAAATTCAGGATGAAATAAATATAGTGAGAGAGGAAGTATTAAGGGTTTTAGCAGCTTTGAAAGTAGCTAAGTCCCCAGTCCCGGAGAAAATGCATCCCAGGCTGTTGAGCGAAGGAAAAGAGGAAATAGCAGAGGCCTTGACCATCATTTTCCAGTCCACTTTGGATTCAGGCGTGGTGCCGGAGGATTGGAGGACTGCTAATGTAGTACCCTTGTTTAAGAAGGGAGAAAGGGATAGGCCGAGTAATTACAGGCCTGTCAGCTTAACGTCAGTGGTGGGAAAATTATTGGAAAAAGTCCTGAAGGACATGATAAATCTACATTTGGAAAGGCAAGGATTAATTAGGGACAGTCAGCACGGATTTGTTAAGGGAAGATCGTGTTTGACTAACCTGATTGAATTTTTTGAGGAGGTAACCAAGAAGGTCGATGAGGGTAGTGCGTATGATGTAGTATATATGGACTTTAGCAAAGCTTTTGATAAGGTCCCACATGGTAGACTGGTCACGAAGGTTAAAGCCCATGGGATCCAGGGCAAAGTGCCGACAGTGCGGCCTCCCTCAGTACTGCCCCTCCGACAGCGCTAGCGCTCCCTCAGTACTGCCCCTCTGACAGTGCAGCACTCCCTCAGTACTACACTTGAATGTCCACCTTGATTATATGCTCAAATCTCTTGAGTGGGGCTTGAACCCACAATCTTCTGACTCAGAGCTGAAAGTGCTACCCACTGAGTCAATTGTAAGATGAGGTTTCCCGATTCACAGCCAGATGGATCACAAACTGAGATAAGTTCTGCTCACAGCCTGCAGAGATCAAAATGTCAAGTCTGTTGAAGAAATACCCATCAGTTTATTAATATAGATATAATAAATTTATTGAAAAGTGCACAGATTATTGCATCATGACAATGTACATTCACTTTACATGCGTAATATACAACGCCTCTTGACTCAGTACTTTAATGCAGAGGAGGCAATGTCTGATGTGGGTATCGGTGGGATTTCAATAGCAGGAATCCTGCATTCCAATGAAATGTAAAGAAATTGGACATGGAGGTTCAGACACGCCACGGTTTCTTCGATAGCTCCCTCCCAAAGCCACAACCTCCACCACCAAGAAGGACAACAGTAGCAGGCGCATGGGAACACCCCCACCTCCACGCTCGCCTCCAAGTTACACACCATCCTGACTTGGAAATATATCGGCCGTTCCTTCATCGTCACTGGGTTAAAATCCTGGAACCTAGCAGCACTGTGGGTGCACCTTCACCACATGGACTGCAGCGGTTCAAGAAGGTCCGCTACCACCTTCTCAAGGGGCAACTAGGGATGGGCAATAAATGCCGGCCTTGCCAAGCAACTCTCGTATTCCCAAGAATACATTTTAAGATTGAGCAAGGAGCAAACATGGGACTGCCTTTAATTTACAATGACTATAGTTTCTGGATTTTATTCTAGTTGCTGTCCGATTCCCTGTGGCATTGCTCACAGTAAATGTGACAGGATGGTGGTATACCATGTGTACTGCAGGAGTGTCGTGCCATGTGTACTGCACAGGGTATTATTTTGCTTCCAAGATGGAGTCTAATGAGGCTTCCCCCTCCCCCCCCTTTAAGGCCACAATGCCTCATTGCAGTTAAGTAAACACAGCCCGAGGACAACTAGAGGCTAATTGCTGTCACTGAGGGAAATTTCTGTGGACTGGCGGCGGCCTGTAAATCCTCAGCTCCTCCCCTTGGGGAGAAGTGTGGTTATCAAGGGCAGATGATAAGTGGGTTCCTTTATCTTAATGTGAAAATGACTTCATTACTCAGTTCTCGATCAGTTCAGTTGCTGTTTTATGAATATATTGGAGCCGATTAGATTCAATTATGACAGTTTCAAATGTGACAGGCATACACTAGGACTTAAGACCATTGTGTCCGTATCTATTTATGTCTAAGAAAGAAATATCTTGCATTGACACAGCACTTTTCACATGGCCAGGACGCCCCAAAGTGCTTCACAGCCGATGAAGAACTATTGATGTGAACTCACTGTTGCTCCCACAAACTGCAATTAGAGAATGATGGTAGTAGTCGAGAGATAAATATTCCTCGTCAAAACAGCGGACACGGGATCTTTCACGTCCACCCGAGAGGGCAGACAGGGTCTCGGATTAATGCCTCATCTGAAAGTGCACCCGACAGTGCAGCACTCCCTCAGTACTGCCCCCCGACAGTGCAGCACTCCCTCAGTACTGCCCCCCGACAGTGCAGCGCTCCCTCAGTACTGCCCCTCCGACAGTGCAGCACTCCCTCAGTACTGCCCCTCCGACAGTGCGGCGCTCCCTCAGTACTGCCCCTCCGACAGTGCAGCACTCCCTCAGTACTGCCCCTCCGACAGTGCGGTGCTCCCTCAGTACTGCCCCTCCGACAGTGCGGCGCTCCCTTAGCACTGCCCCTCCGACAGTGCGGTGCTCCCTCAGTGCGGTGTGCCCTCAGTACTGCCCCTCCCACAGTGCAACTCTCCCTCAGTACAGCCACTCCGACAGTGCGGCGCTCCCTCAGTACTGCCCCTCCCACAGTGCGACTCTCCCTCAGTACGTCCCCTCCGACAGTGCGGCGCTGCATGAGCACCGCCCCTCCGACAGTGTGGCGCTCCCTCAGTACAGCCTCTCCGACAGTGCGGCGCTCCCTCAGTACTGCCCCTCCGACAGTGCGGCGCTCCCTCAGTACTGCCCCTCCGACAGTGCGGCGCTCCCTCAGTACTGCCCCTCCGACAGTGCGGCGCTCCCTCAGTACCGCCCCTCCGACAGTGCGGCGCTGCATGAGCACCGCCCCTCCCACAGTGTGGCGCTCCCTCAGTACAGCCCCTCCGACAGTGCGGCGCTCCCTCAGTATTGCCCCTCCGACAGTGCGGCGTTCCCTCAGTACTGCCCCTCCGACAGTGCGGTGCTCCCTCAGTACTGCCCCTCCGACAGTGCGGCGCTTCCTCAGTACTGCCCCTCCGACAGTGCGGTGCTCCCTCAGTACGGCCCCTCCGACAGTGCGGTGTTCCCTCAGTACTGCCCCTCCCACAGTGCGACTCTCCCTCAGTACAGCCACTCCGACAGTGCGGCGCTCCCTCAGTACTGCCCCTCCCACAGTGCGACTCTCCCTCAGTACTGCCCCTCCGACAGTGCGGCGCTCCCTCAGCACTGCACTGGAGTATCAGCCTGGATTATGAGCTCAAGTCCCTGGAGTGTGGCTGGAACCTACAACCTTCTGACTAAGAGGCGAGGGTGATGAGACCACACTCAGGCACCTCGACCTCTCGTGTCATTACACACGGGCAGCCAAGAGTAAGTATAGTGTTCAGCATAGTGTAGGGTTCGGGGATCATTTGACAAGACCACACTGTCCCCATTTTTGAGTTACACATTCCATCCTTGTTTCCACTGCCGACTCCTATGTCCCCATTTATAATGGGAGCGATCCATTTAACTTGTCACACTGCAATCCCAATGGCGTCGCTATGATAACACCCCCAAAACGTATCAGACACTGCCTCTTCGAATAAGCACACAAAAACACTTAAATAAATAACTTTACAATATATATCTCAGAGAAGGAATATCTTTCACAGGGAGTTTGAGGGAACAGTCAGTTTCATTTCTGTGTAATAATGAGTGGGAAAACCACAGCGATGTCGGTACAGCGTGCCCGTGCACGAGTTACCTTGCACCACTCTAGTGAGTGGGGGTGGCATAAGCGTGTGCAAAGATTTTGATACACGATGCGATGGTGGCCGATGAAATGGCACTAAATGCACAAAGGGTCCTCGCTAATGGTGTTCGTCACAGGAGTAAGACAGTAAGGATCACCGCAACCTCACCCTCAAGTGTCCCGCCATTACAAATTCTGAACTCTGGATGAACTGAGACTCGATTTGCTTTGGGAAGTGTGTGTTTAAGGAGGTGTTCATCCCAAACCCAATGGTGGGTAGAGGCCAGGCAGGAGACGGATGGGGATGGGGTGGGGAGGGTTGTTCCCCGAGTGCTTTAGTGCACCCTCTGTTGGCTGGTTTAAGAACAACACTGACGGAGCCTGGGGATGGTTTGGGGGGGGCGCGCGGTGGGGAAAGTGCAGTAACATGGAAAAATAATAAAGACTCGCATTTACGTAACGCCTTTCACCACCTCAGCACGTTCCAAAGCACTTTACAACCAATGAAGCACTTTCGGAGTGTAGTCACTGTTGTAATGTGGGAAGCGCGGCAGCCAATTTGCGCACAGCAAGCTCCCACACACAGCAATGTGATAATGACCCAGATCATCTGCATTTTAATTATGTTGGTTGAGGGATAAATATTGGCCTTGGACACCGGGGAAAATTCACCCCTGCTCTTCTTCGAAATAGTGGTCGTGGGATCTTTTACGGGGCCTTGGTTTAAGGTCTCATCCGAAAGATGCACCTCTGACAGTGCGGCGTTCCCTCAGCACTGCCCCTCCGACAGTGCGGCGCTCCCTCAGCACTGCCCCTCCGACAGTGCAGCACTCCCTCAGTACTGCCCCTCCGACAGTGCGGCGCTCCCTCAGCACTGCCCCTCCGACAGTGCAGCACTCCCTCAGTACTGCCCCTCCGACAGTGCAGCACTCCCTCAGTACTGCCCCTCCGACAGTGCGACGCTCCCTCAGTACTGCGCCTCCCTCAGTACTGCCCCTCCGACAGTACAGCACTCCCTCAGCACTGCCCCTCCGACAGTGCAGCACTCCCTCAGTACTGCCCCTCCGACAGTACAGCACTCCCTCAGCACTGCACTGCAGTGCCAGCCTAGATTTTTGTGCTCAAGTCTCTGGAGTGGGACTCGAACCCACGACCTTCTGACTCAGAAGAGAGAGTGCTACACCCTGAGCTACAGCCCAACTTTTGCAGTGATTTTAACTTAAATAGATAATCCAGGAAAAACTGCAAATGCTGGGTATACAGTGGGAGACTCGCTCTGTCGCTGAGACTCAGAAACCTCACAGTCGGGCCGGAGACACCCCGTTTGCTAAAAACCTACCTCTGTGACCAAGAGTGTGCCCACCTGCCCTAATATCTCCTTAGCCATCCATTCGCGTTTGATTGCATTACTGCCAAGTGCCTTGAGGCGTTTCTCTACTCTGCCCAAGTTGTTGTGGCCCTCTTTCTCTAGCTTGCCTTGCCTACAATGCACAACGGGTAGCAGCCCCAGCCTGAAGGCTTCCTGCTCACAGTGACAGGCTGGGCCACCAGCTCAACCCCCGATCTACCATCTGGATTTGCGCAGGCTGTGGAAGGGCCTTCCATGGGCTGCACAATTGTGCTCCGGTCAATCGGACTCTGGGCTTCCAGGATTGGCGATCCGAGCTCTAACTCCCTGCAAACCCAGCTCCAGGGGCTTTGCTGATTTTGCCCCGGAATGCAATCTCTGCACCAGTTGTTGCACACAGGTCGAGGCGCGGAAAAGGCTATGTGAAATTAGTGGCTGTGCAGAGGAGGCAACTGGCCAGCGCTGAGTGAGAGTGGCTCTCTGAAGTTGTTGGCAATTCAAGAGGATTAAGTGAGTGTGTGTCTGTGCACATGTATGTGCGTGTGTCATTCAGGTGTGTGCGTGTGCACAGGTGTGTGCGCATCATTCAGGTGTGTGTGTGCATATGTATGTGTGCAGGTGTGTGTGCATGTGTGGGTGTATGCATGTGTTCATATGTGCATGTGCACGTGTGTATATACACGTGTGTGTGTTTGCAAGTGTGTACACATGTTCATTTGTGCACGTGTATGCACACGCATGTGCGTGCACGTGTGTTCATGTGTGGACATGTGCATGTGTCTGTACACACAAGTGTGTGTGCATGTGTGTGTATACACGTGTGTGCCTGCACATCTGTGCATGTGTGTGCACACGGGTCTGTACACATGTGTGTGTATACACGTGTGTGCCTGCACGTTTGTGCATGTGTGTGCACGGGTCTGTACACGTGTGCACATGTGCGCGTGCACACGTGTGTGTGTACACGTGTTTTGGTGTGTCTGCATGTGTTTGTATGTGCACACGTGTGGGTGTGTAAGAGACCGCATGTCAGTGAGGATAACCTCCAGGCCTCCCATCATTGAATACCCTGCTAACACACAGTGAGTGGCAACTTGGGTGAGGAACCAGGAGTCAGTTGGTGCTCGTGGAATCTGCTCAGGATGTGTTAGTGAGTGGGGGAGGGGGGAGAGAGTGAGTGGGTGGGGGGGGGGGGGTGAAGAGAATAGGTAGTGGGGGAGGGAGAGAGTGATGGGGGAGGGGGAGAATGGGGGGGGGAAGAGTGGTGGGGGAGGGGGGAGAATGGGAGGGGGAAGAGTGGTATGGGAGGGGGAAGAATGGGAGGGGGAAGAGTGGTGGGGGAGAGGGAGAGAGTGGTGGGGGAGGGGGAAGAGAGTGGTGGGGGAGTGGGAAGAGAGTGGTGGGGGAGGGGGAAGAGAGTGGTGGGGGAGGGGGAGAGAGTGGTGGGGGAGGGGGAGAGAGTGGATGAGAGGGAAAAGAGTGCATGCGGGGGGCGAGAGAGAGTGGGTGGGTGAGGGGGAGCGGAAGGGGAGAGTGGGTGGGTGAGGGGAGAGTAGTGGGGGTGGGGAGAGGGGCAGGAAAGCCAGCGGAGATTGAACCGCTCGCCCTGGTGCCGAACATGTGACCAAGCGGGGGGTAAATGAAGCTTCACGAGTGAGGGTGAGACTTGAAGCAAGTGGTGTGACTGAGCCCGGGAAAGGTGAGGGCACCATTGAAAGGCAGTCACACTGGCGACGTTTCACGATGAGCACAGAGGGTCATGCAGTGTCACGGGGAACGAGACTGGGTGTCTGGTCGATTTGGGACTCCGCTCTCTGCCTCATCACGTGATCTGAAGTGCAGGGGTCACAGGTCGGCACAGCGCTCCTGCCTGCTGTAATGGTCAAACTGGTTCTTCCAGTGCATCATGTAGGAGCTCCACCGATGGAATTCCATCTTCCACTGGCGTTCAGCCTCATCGATGGTCTCTGAAAGGAAAGGAAGAGAAGGTTAGTCACACTCTAGCTGCTCTGCTGTGACACTGCCCGCAGCTACACTGGGGTCAGCCGTGGCTCAGGGGGCAGCACTCTCTCTCGCCTCCGAGTCAGGTCATGGGTTCATAGTCCCACTCCAGAGACTTGAGCACAAAAATCTAATCGAGGGGTTCGGGGGGGGAATTATTTATTCAATCACAGATACCCGGGAGTGAGTTACAGGCTGGAATCTAATCGAGGGGTTCGGGGGGTTTATATATAGAATAACGGATTCCCGGGAGTGAGTTACAGGATGGAATCTAATCGAGGGGTTCGGGGGGGGAATTATTTATTCAATCACAGATACCCGGGAGTGAGTTACAGGCTGGAATCTAATCGAGGGGTTCGGGGGGTTTATATATAGAATAACAGATACCCGGGAGTGAGTTACAGGATGGAATCTAATCGGGGGGTTCGGGGGGTTTATATATAGAATAACGGATACCCGGGAGTGAGTTACAGGCTGGAATCTAATCGAGGGATTTGGGGGGTTTATATATAGAATAACGGATACCTGGGAGTGAGTTACAGGCTGGAATCTAATTGGGGAGTTTATATATAGAATAACGGATACCCGGGAGTGAGTTACAGGATGGAATCTAATCGAGGGATTCGGGGGGTTTATATATAGAATAACGGATACTCGGGAGTGAGTTACAGGCTGGAATCTAATCGAGGGGTTCAGGGGGGTTTATATATAGCATAACAGATACCCGGGAGTGAGTTACAGGCTGGAACCTAATCGAGGGGTTCAGGTGGTTTATGTTATATATGTGGACTTGTATTTACTCTGTACAGCCATCAGAGGGCTCACCCACTGGAGTCCCAAGGGATTCCATAATCCCTTGGGAACACAGGTATTTAAGGAGGCTTCACAGGTTGGAGAGGCACTCTGGAGACCTGCAATAAAAGACTTGGGTCACACTTTACTTTGAGCTCACAGTGTTCAGTCTGACTCTTTCTCCATACACAACAGTTTATATATAGAATATTGCTTTACGGCCAATGAAGGACTTTTGAAGTGCAGTCACTGTTGTAATATAGAAAACACGGCAGCCAATTTACGCACAGCAAGCTCCCACAAACAGCAATGTGATAATAACCAGATCATCTATTTTTGTTATGTTGATTGAGGGATAAATATTGGCCAGAACACTGGGGATAACTCCCTTGCTCTTCTGAGAATAATGACCATGAGATCTTTTATGTCCACCTCAAAGAACAGACGGGGCCTCGGTTTAAAGTCTCATCCGAAAGACGGCACCTCTGACAGTGCAGCGCTCCCTCCGTACTGCACTGGGAGTGTCAGCCTGGATCATGTGCCCAAGTCTCTGGAGTGGGGCTCGAACCCACAACCCTCTACGTTTCAAAAGGTAATTCTACAGTGTGGCAGGTGGCATAGAGAACCATCCGAGTGACTTCGCCCCTACACCCCAATGTCCGGCCATTGTCCATTTTAACCGGCTCTTCCCAGAGTCAGCCTCAAAATGGGCGAGGGGCCTTTAAATATGCAGATTAGGATCCGATGATGTCATGGGGGCCCTGACTGCTATTTTAACACTGGCCTGATCGGGTGGGGTGTGGGGAAAAGAGGACTTGCGACCACACAAAGTGATCGTCCAGGCTCTACAAGGGAAGTTTAGACGTCCCCCGCCCCGTCCCACTCCCCCTCACGTCCCTCCTGTGAGAAACCCTCCCTGGCCCCCTTTCCCCACAGCTGACCATCTGGCCGGACGCCTCGTGCTGTCCAAGGTACAACTCCCTCTCACCCGCTTCGAGCCGGCGGTTGACCAGTGGCACATAAACAAGACCCGAGAGTTAAAATCGGCCAGACCCTCGCCCTGCCCCGCCCAAACCCCCCAAAATCACCCGGGACTCCCCCCTTGCCTCGCTATGCCCCCTCTCTCTCTCTTTTCCCCCCCCCCCCCCCCCCCCCGCTCCTGAACCCACTCCTAGTTATGTCTCTGTATTCGCTGTTTGCCTCTGATAAATGTCGGCCCTTCCTCAAACAGAGAGATGGGTCATTTCTGTCCGTGAGATCTGTTGCGCAATAACTTTTGCTGTGCAGTTTCCTCTCCAGCACCACGGGAAAGGCAAGATTAGTCTTCAGGACGTCACAAAACACTTTACAACCAATAAAATTACTTTTTGAAATATACTCAGTGTTGTAATGTGGGAAACGTGGCAGCCAATTTGCGCACAGCAAGCTCCCACAAACAGCAATGTGACAATGACCAGATAACCTGTTTTTTTAGTGATGTTGATTGAGGGATAAATATTGGCCCAGGACACTGGGGGAACTCCCCTGCTCTTCTTCAAAACAGTGACCGCAGTATGTCTCACGTGCGAGAGGGCAGACTGGGGGCCTCGGTTTAACGTCGCATCTGAAAGACTGAACCCCTGACAGTGCAGCGCTCCCTCAGTACTGCACGGGGAGTGTCGGCCTGGTTTATGCGCTCTCGTGTGCAGTTTGAAGCCAAGAACTTCTGACTCGGGGGTGAGAGTGCTACCCCCTGAGCCCTGTTGACCTGCCGCACATTAAGCGCCGATGGGCTATTTGACCATGGGGTGGAGGGCACTTTCCCTGTGCAAAGTTCATGCAACCTCTCCAGCAGGGGTCAGCGATCAGGAGTGGCTCTCACGGGTGAAGCTTTTCTCTCTCCCTAGCACTGTAACGGTTATAACGCCCGACCCTCTAACTCTGACCTTTACCTCAGCTCTCTCTGTACCACCTCCCACCATATTAAAACATCACACAGGGAACGGTATTAAACATGGAAAGACTGAACCCAGGATGTGGGTGTACAGCGTAGCCAGAGGATTTACAGGCATTGTTTTATTGACAATATTTACACATGCAGGAAATGGGGAACATACAAAGCACACGTGAAAATCAGATGTGTATTTTACATGAAATAAAATAAATTGTACAATCACATGACTCAAAAATAAAGCTAAGTGCCACAGGGAGGTTTACATTGAAAAATACAAATCATACAAACAAAATAGCAATGTAACATCGAGACAGCAAGTGGCTCCGTTGTAAATTGCAATGGAGGAATAATGTTTTGATCTCTCGAGAGGAGATGGAAAGAAAGAGAAAATATACAGGAAACAGATAAAAGGGGAAATAAAACAGACCGAGAGAAAACCGAGCGAAAGAGAAAAGGGGAAGCAAGGGAGCGAGAGAGAAACCGAGTGTGAGAGAGAGAGAGAGAGAGAGGAGAATGAGCATGATAGAAACAGAGGGAAAGAGAAGGAGAGCAGGGGAATGAGAGAAAAACAGATGCAAGAGAGTGGATAGTGGAGGAATCAGATGTGTATTTTACATGAAATAAAATAAATTGTACAATCACATGAATCAAAAATAAAGCTAAGTGTCACAGGGAGGTTTACATTGAAAAATACAAATCATACAGATAAACAAAATAGCAATGTAACATCGAGGCAGCAAGTGGTTTCATTTTAAATTGCAATGGAGAAATAGTGGAGGAAAGAATGAGAGAGAAACGACACGGATATAGAAGCGGAGAGAAAAACAGTGTGTGGGAATGAGTGAGAGAAACGGGCAGAGAGTGAGAAGGAGAGAGATAGAGTAGGAGAACGAGTTTGGGACACATTGGATCAGAGTGAATCACAGACAGAATGAGAACAAGGCAAAGTCAGGGAGTGGATGAGAAAATAAATGAAAAAGATAATCGTTTGCTCCCCTCCACAACATCATTGCAAGGGCCAGCATCGAGTGCACACGGATTTAAACAGCAACTAACACTGAATTACAGTCGAGCAGGATGTTAGATGTCAGCGTCTGTTATGGGCGCATGACTATATCAACTGGTTCCATTCTTTCTCCCATATTGCCCCCTCTCCTGCCATAGATACGTCTGCGTTATCCCCTGGTCAGCTTAGCCAGTCGTGAATGGTGGTGGACCAATAAACAACTAATGGGAGGAGGAGGCTCCATGAATATCCCCATCCGCAATGCTGACGGAGCCCAGCATGTGTGTGCGAAAGACCAGGCTGAAGCATTTGCAACCATCTTCAGCCAGAAGTATCGAGTGGATGATCCATCTCGGCCTCCTCCAGAGATCCCCACCATCACAGAAGCCAGTCTTCAGCCAATTCGATTCACTCCATGTGATATCAAGAAACGGCTGAGTGCACTGGATACAGCAAAGGCTCTGGGCCCCGACAACAGCCCAGCTGTCGTGCTGAAGACTTGTGCTCCAGAACTAGCCGCGCCTCTAGCCAAGCTGTTCCAGTACAGCTACAACACTGACATCTGTCCAACAATGTGGAAACTGCCCAGGTATGTCTTGTCCACAAAAAGCAGGACAGATCCAATCCGGCCAATTACCGCCCCATCGGTCTACTCTCAATCATCAGCAAAGTGATGGAAGGTGTCGTCGACAGGGCTATCAAGTGGCACTTACTCACCAACAGCCGCTCACCGATGGTCAGTTTGGGTTCCACCAGGATCACTCAGTTCCAGACCTCATTACAGCCTTGGTCCAAACATAGACAAAAAAGAGCTGAATTCCAGACGTGAGGAGAGAGTGACTGCCCTTGACATCAAGGCAGCATTTGACAGAGTGTAGCATCAAGGAGCCCAAACAAAACCGAAATCAATGGGAATCAGGGGGAAAACTCTCCACTAGCTGGAGTATACCTAGCACAAAGGAAGCTGGTTGTGGTGGTTGGAGGTCAATAATCACAGCCCCAGGACATCGCTGCAGGAGTTCCTCAGGGCAGTGTCCTGGGCCCAACCATCTTCAGCTGTTTCATCAATGACCTTCCCTACATCATAAGGTCAGAAGTGGGGATGTTCGCTGATGACTGCACAGTGTTCAGTTCCATTTGCAACTCCTCAGATAATGGAGCAGTCCGTGCCCACATGCAGCAAGACCTTTAGTTTGCGGATGACACTAAGCTGGGTGGCGGTGTGAGCTGTGAGGAGGACGCCAAGAGGCTGCAGGGTGACTTGGTCAGGTTAGGTGAGTGGGCAAATACATGGCAGATGCAGTATAATGTGGATAAATGTGAGGTTATCCATTCTGGGGGCAAAAACACGAAGGCAGAATATTATCTGAATGGCGGCAGATTAGGAAAAGGGGAGGTGCAACGAGACCTGGGTGTCATGGTACATCAGTCACTGAAAGTGGGCACGCAGGTACAGCAGGCGGTAAAGAAGGCAAATGGTATGTTGGCCTTCATAGCTAGGGGATTTGAGTATAGGAGCAGGGAGGTCTTAATGCAGTTGTACAGGGCCTTAGTGAGGCCTCACCTGGAATATTGTGTTCAGTTTTGGTCTCCTAGTCTGAGGAAGGATGTTCTTGCTATTGAGGGAGTGCAGCGAAGGTTCACCAAACTGATTCCAGGGATGGCTGGGCTGTCATAGGAGGAGAGACTGGATCAACTGGGCCTTTATTCTGGAGTTTAGTAGGATGAGAGGGGATCTCATAGAAACATATAAGATTCTGACGGGACTGGACAGGTTAGATGCGGGAAGAATGTTCCCGGTGTTGGGGAAGTCCAGAACCAGGGGACATAGTCTTAGGATAAGGGGTAGGCCATTTAGGACTGAGATGAGGAGAAACTTCTTCACTCAAAGAGTTGTTAACCTATGGAATTCCCTGCCGCAGAGAGTTGTTGATGCCAGTTCATTGGATATATTCAAGAGGGAGTTAGATATGGCCCTTACGGTTAAGGGGATCAAGGGGTATGGAGAGAAAGCAGGAAAGGGGTACTAAATGAATGATCAGCCATCATCTTATTGAATGGTGGTGCAGGCTCAAAGGGCCGAATGGCCTACTCCTGAACTTATTTTCTATGTCTCTATGTTTCTATGACCTGGACAACATTCAGGCTCGGGCTGATAAGTGGCAAGTAACATTCACACCACACAAGTGCCAGGCAATGACCATCTCCAACAAGCGAGAGTCTAACCACCGCCCCTTGATATCCAACGGCATTACCATCGCTGAATCCCCCACCATCAACATCCTGGGGGTCACCATTGACCAGAAACTTAACTGGACCAGCCACACAAATACTGTGGCTACAAGAGCGGGTCAGAGGCTGGGTATTCTGCGGTGAGTGTCTCACCTCCTGACTCCCCAGAGCCTTTCCACCATCTACAAGACGCAAGTCAGGAGTGTGATGGAATACTCTCCACTTGCCTGGATGAGTTGCAGCTCCAACAACATTCGAGAAGCTTGACACCATCCAGGACCAAGCAGCCCACTTGATCGACACGCTACCCACCACCTTCAACACTCACTCCCTCCACCACCTTCAACACTCACTCCCTCCACCACCGGCGCCCCCTGGCTGCAGTGTGTACCATCTACAAGATGCACTGCAGCAACTCGCCAAGGCTTCTTCGGCAGCACCTCCCAAACCCGCGACCTCTACCACCTAGAAGGACAAGGGCAGCAGGCCCATGGGAACACCACCACCTCCACGTTCCCCTCCCAGTCACACACCATCCCGACTTGGAAATATATCGGCCGTTCCTTCATCGTCGCTGGGTCACAATCCTGGAACTCCCTCCCTAACAGCACTGTGGGAGCACCTTCACCACACGGACTGCAGCGGTTCAAGAAGGGGGCTCACCACCACCTTCTCAAGGGGCGATTAGGGGGATGGGCAATAAATGCCGGCCTTGTCAGCGATGCCCATATCCCAGGAACGAATAAAAAAAGAAACATTACCATGGCTGCAGCCAGGCCACCCCACTGTTACATCAATGGCCAAGGAGAAGGCTCTTTCATAAGAACATAAGAAATAGGAGCAGGAGTCGACCATACGGCCCCTCGAGCCTGCTCCGTCATTTAATACGATCATGGCTGATCCGATCATAGACTCAGCTCCACTTCCCCGCCCACTCCCCATAATCCCTTATCCCCTTATCGGTTAAGAAACTGTCTATCTCTGTCTTAAATTTATTCAATGTCCCAGCTTCCACAGCTCTCTGAGGCAGCGAATTCCACAGATTTACAACCCTCAGAGAGAGAAATTCCTCCTCATCTCAGTTTTAATTGGGCGGCCCCTTATTCTAAGATTATGCCCTCTAGTTCTAGTCTCCCCCATCAGTGGAAACATCCTCTCTGCATCCACCTTGTCAAGCCCCCTCATAATCTTATACGTTTCGATAAGATCACCTCTCATTCTTCTGAACTCCAATGAGTAGAGGCCCAACCTACTCAACCTTTCCTCATAAGTCAACCCCGTCATCTCCGGAATCAACCGAGTGACCCTTCTCTGAACCGTAGTGCGTGGCATGCATCTGCTGTGATGGGCCAGCTCCATGCGTAGCAGGGTTGACAAGTACCCTCCCAGATTTGGCCGGGACATCTCCAGGAATTAAGGATTAATCTCTAGCCAAAGGCACAGAAACATCGGGATCCCTGCTCCAAGGCAGATGAAATAAAGACTTGCATTTCTATAGCGCCTTTCACCACCTCAGGACGTCCCAAAGCGCTGTGCAACCGATGAAGTACTTTTGAAATGTAGTCATTGTTGTAATGTGGGAAACGCCAATTTGCGCACAGCAAGCTCCCACACACAGCACTGTGACAACGATCAGATAATCTGTTTTAGCGATGTCGGGAGTATTTAGTTAGGGGGGTGTATTTGGCTTGTCAGTCACGCACCTAACCGTCACTCCCTCAGTCTTTCGCATAAATAACTCAGCGGGTCAGAGAACCACATTTCAACGGGTCCACCATCGGAACCTCCAGTTTAAACCAAAACGCACGGAATGATTGGCCCATTAGAGAAGCAGCCCTGTGCGGAATTCCCATTTTCCAAGACATCCATCCTCCATCTCTCCCAACTGGTCTCAGCATTTGGTGCCAAGGTGTGTTGAATTGGGCTGAGACTGTGCCAACACATTTCACAGTGACCCCCGACAGCTGGGAGAGCGAGAGAGAGAGAGAGAGAGAGAGAGACAGAGAGCCTGACACCGATTGACACCCAGGTGCCCAATGTGGAGAGACAGTAAGGAGATGATGTGCTCACCGATTACCCAGCACGCCCCCAAGGCAGGAGGAGGCTTGGGGCCGAGAGCGGGCACTGGTACAAGTTACCCGTGAGCGAGAGACTTTGACATTCAGCAGAGCAGCTCCGAGATGCAACGATGGCTAGACGATGCCCGAAGGCCCAGGGAAACGAGGATAAGTTAATCCGTTAATGAACGACCCCGAGAAACAGTTCGGTCCCTCCGGGTCCAAATCGGGACGGAGCTAAAAGGACACATTCCAAGGTTTCAGACAAATGTGCGATGGTAACTCACGAGAGAGTTATTTTAATATAACACTGCTTGGAGTTTAATAGAACTATAGCTGTTCGACAGGGAAGCAATAAAGACAATTTAAAAATTAAATAACTTGCGTACAGGCAAGATTCCAAAGGCAGTTTACGAAGGTTAAAAAAAGTTAAAATTAACCGATTGCTTAACAGGACTTTTCTGGTGGTTTGATTTTAAATTACTCAAATTTTTAAAAACTCATTAAAAAATATAAAAAACCCGGGGGGGGGGGGGCTAAATTGCCCAAATTAAATGAGGATTTTGTGCCTGGCGAGATGGGCTGCTAAATCTTGCGTTAGAGGGCGTCATGGCGATGCGGACATGCCATATCGCGCTGACGGGTCACAATGTCCCTCCCCTGTCCAGCTGCTTTCATGGTGCCCACTGGGCCATCTGGGAGGGTTTCGGACTTAAGATGGGACGCCCATTGGCGGCTCGTCCGCACGCGCGGCCGCCATTGTCGGGCTGGCTAACAGAAAAAGATGGCGGCCGCAGCGCAAGCCCCCTCCCCTGCAATTTCCCCCGCGAGGCGCAAAGGGGTCGGCGCGCACGGTGATGATGTCGTTGCCGTGTGCGGCCCCGCCCGCAGCGTAAAGTATCCCCGGGGGGGGGGGGTGCTCCGGCCCGCGCTAAAATATTAGCGGGAGGGGTTAACGGGGCAATTTGTTTTTCTGCGCTGTGTGAGGGCGTGCAGCATTTGAAGGCTGGGGTATCCACCTTCCCCAAAGCTGGTGGGGAGGGGGGGGCATCCTTACCAGCCTGTTGTACCTCATCTCCTTCTGGGTAACTCAGCAAGCGTGGCCAAGGAGTAGGCCTCAAACCAGGCCTGTCCTTTAACATTGCAGTGCCCCCTTTTCTTTTTTTGGCTCCCTACCATCTCCCCTCTTCCCCACCCCCCCCCCCCCCCCCCCCAAAGCCAGGAAAGCGAGCCGAGACGCAGGATGTTGCGACAGCTCGGGCCTAACTCCCGATGGCCTGCCCTGGCCTTTGCTCGCCGAGAGCAAGGAGGAGGAGAGGGAGCAGCACTCAATCTCTGGGGCAGCGAGAGTCGATTTTAGTCTGGTGCACTAGGCCCCGAGAGGCCTTCAAGCCACCTCGGTACAGCCAGCGAGTGGCTCACCAATGGAGGGGAGGGGGACGGCTGCAGGCGAGGTGGGGGCAGACGACAAAGAAACAGGAACTGCCGGGGCGTTAGCAGGGCGCGGCGCTCATGACGTCATCGCAACGCGGATGTGCCACGTCGCACTGACACGTCACAATGTCCCTCCCCTTTTAAAGCATTTTTGCGCGGGCAGAAATGCGAAAGGAAATTTGGGAGCGGCCTGCGGCCCTTTAAAGGACCACTGGTCAGGCTGTTCATCACCAGGGACCAATGAGGAGAGGCATGCGCGCACAAGGCCCGCCCACTGGTCCATGAAAACTGCCTCGCGGGTTGCGAGGGCGGGGGGGGGGGGGGGGGGGAAAGACAGGTCCGACATTGAAACAATACTCCCACCCATTTCAGGTGGGGACGATGGCCACCCATTCCGAGGACCCCTGGGAAAACCTAGTCGGGCAGGCCTCAGGAGGCCAAGGCGCAGGACTTGCGTTTTTAAATTTTGCGTTTGCCCATCGTCCCGCTTCGCGGTATAAGCGGGGTGGTAGGCTTACAAAAATAACCAACCAACTCAAGCCAACATCTTACAGTCAGGCAAGATAACAACGGCCAACTGGGGCCCAGGACTGAAGGAGGCTCCGAATCGCCCTCCGATCCGCATTCCAAACACCACTGGTCCTGGGCCTTTGGCAAACTCCTGATAAACAGTCCCCCTTTTCCTCCTTTCACCCTTGCAATAGCTTTCTCGCATCCGGCCGGATGTTACACATATCGGGCGTGTTTTTGCTTAGCGGAGAGAGAAGCAGAGAAGGGAAATTAAAGCCACAAAGAAACCTTTCCCCTTACAACTAGGGGTCCCGTTGCTAGAAAGTCCTCCATCACATGCTAAAATAAAAAGGGAACAAGGATTAAATTAACTCAAAATGTGAAATTAAAACAATGATATAATTAGGATAAGGTTTTTAAATTACAGGAATGCCTTACCGTTAATCACCTGCCTTTTTCTCCCTCCAAGTTTGCAGCCCTTCCCTCCCGCAAACGGCGGTGACTCGTTGCCAAGGGCAACGCCCTCCGCCCCGCCCCATTCTGGACGATGGGCGCCGTTTGGCTGTGGAGGGTATCGCCCGCAAGCTCGATGCTGCCCGCATCCCACACGTTCCAGCCCCTGCACTTGGCCAGCTAATCCGCGGGCACGGAGCTCACCGTCGCCTGGTCTGGCGAGGCGGTGCGAGGCAGAAGTCGGGCCTGGGGGAGGGGGAGGGGGAGGGCGAGGGCGAGGGGGAGGGGGGAGAACCTTCCGGCCCAGTAAAGGCACACAGTTTCCACAGGAGCTAAGCCACACGGAGAAGCGCCGACTGGCCCTTAAAGGGCCAGCGTTATTTTTCTGTGGCATAATTAACTGTCAAACGGAAGCCAACCCACTGCACCTTTAAAGGTGAATAACAAATCTACACCAACTCGCTCCTCTCCTTCCCGGGTAGGCTTCCTGAGGAACGGTTACAAAGTATGTTCGGACGAGGCAACTTGCAGTTCGAGGATACCCACTGAGGAAGGGATGGCCCTTCGGAGCCCTCGGCCTTCCCTCAGGAATACGCGGTGAACCACAATATGGCTGCACAACGGGTGCTGTACATACTGGATCCACCGATGCCGCAAACCTTAGGGCCGATATTGTGCAAGGCCTCCGCCCAAGTGCCGCTGATGGCCGTCGAGGTACCGGACGGTACTTTGGGCGGGATATTCATGGCCGAGCTCCCTCGAAGGTCGGCGAGCGACAAATGGACGAGAGGTCTCATTCTCGGGCGGCAGAGGCGCTTGCCGCCCGAGAATGGAGTCGGGCCCACGGAGGGTCGAAGACCTGCAAAGAAAAATCACCAGTAAAAAAAATTTTTTAAACTATCGGAAGACCTTCAGGGGACCCCGCTGCGGAAAAAAATATATATAAAATGTTCACTAACCTTTTTTTTTCCAGGATCTTCATACTCACTGTCGGGGACAGCCCCGCCTCCAGTCAGTGGCCCCCCCCCCCTGTTCTGACGCTGACATCAGTGGGCGGTTCCTGGCGGCTCTCCCCTCCCCCCCACCCACCCCTGCTCCAGGCCGCCCCGAAAGTGGCACTGGGCAGATCTGCAGGAGCAATGTCGGCGGGAGTGGCCGGTGAGTTGATGAATTTCGGGCCCTTTGTCTGATACGAAAGGTTGTCCATTTAATCAAGGATACAAAAGCAAGGAAGTTCTGCTAAACTTTTCTCAATCATTGGTTCGGCCTCAGCCCAGACTTTAGGAAGAACATCGAGGCCTTAGAGCGGGTACAGAAATTTACTCCAATTTTACATCAGGTTACACGGGATACACGGCCCAGAAACAGGCCATTGGGCCCAACCAGTCCAGGCCGGCGTTTATGCCCCACTCGAGTCTCCTCCCGTCTTTCCCCATCTAAATCTATCAGCATAACCCTCTATTCCCTTCTCCCTCATGTGTTTATCCAGCTTCCCCTTAAATGCATCGATACTATTCGCCTCAACCCCTCCCTGTGGCAGCGAGTTCCACATTCTCACCGCTCTCTGGGTAAAGAAGTTTCTCCTGAATTCCCCGTTGGATTTCTGGGTGACTATCTGATATCAATGGCCTCTAGTTATGCTCTTCCCCATAAGTGGTAACATTCTCTCTGTATCCACTTCATCAAAACCTTTCATACTTTTAAAGACCTCTATTAGCTCACCCCTCAGGCTTTTCTTTTCAAGAGAATAGAGACCCAGCCTGTTCATCCTTCCCTGATATGTATACCCTCGCATTCCTGGTATCATCCTTGTAAATCTTCTCTGCTCCCTCTCCAGTGCCTCTACATCCTTCTTTTATAATATGGCGATGATACCAGGGACGAGGGACTTCAGTGACGTGGAGAGACTGGGATTATTCTCCTTAGAGCAGAGAAGATTGAGAGGAGATTTAATAGAGATGTTCAAAATTATGAATGGTTTTGATGGAGTAGATCGGGAGAACCTGTTCCCGGGGCAGGAGGGTGGGTAACCAGGGGGACACAGATTGACGATAATCGGCGATGGAACCAGAGGGGGAGATGGGGAGAATGTGTTTACGCAGCGAGTTGTTGTGATCGGGAACGCGCTGCCTGAAAGGGCGGTGGGAGCAGATTCAATAGTAACTTTCAAACCGGGAATTGGATAAATACTGGACGGGGAAACAGTCACAGGGCTGTGGGGAAAGAGCGAGCAGAGGCACGATGGGCTGAATGGCCTTCATCTGTGCTGTATGATTCTAGTCATGAGGAATGATACCATCTCCCAAATG
Source organism: Pristiophorus japonicus (assembly GCF_044704955.1). Classification (NCBI taxonomy): domain Eukaryota; kingdom Metazoa; phylum Chordata; class Chondrichthyes; family Pristiophoridae; genus Pristiophorus; species Pristiophorus japonicus. Next base: position 95,494,911 of record NC_091996.1, read on the forward strand.
TGGAGTTGGTGTAAGCTCCGGAACCCCACTGAAGTAAATACCTGGCTCTAGAACCCTATTGGAGTAACTACCAAACTCTAGAACCCCACTGAAGCAAATACCTGGCTCTAGAACCCCATTGAAGTAACTACCAAACTCTAGAACCCTATTGAAGTAAATACCTGGCTCTAGAACCCTACTGAAGTAACTACCAAACTCTAGAACCGCACTGAAGTAAAATGCCTGGATCTAGAACCCTATTGAAGTAAATACCTGGCTCCAGATGTCCTATTGAAGTAAATACAAAACTGTAAAACGATATTGAAGTAAATACCCGGCTCTAGAACCCCACTGAAGGAAGTACCAGGCTCCAGATCAGCACTCAGTCCCAAACTACCATCTTAGCAAAGTGTTAAGAATATTGCTGTCCATTTATTCTAAAATCCTTTTACATCATCGCACCTTGCACATGTGGATGAATTACACACTAAATGGAAACGCAGGTGGACAGAGCTCCCCCGGCAATGCCGACGGTAACTACCCTGCACAATGTGGAACTGAGTCACACAGAAAGGTCCTAGGTGTGAATCCCGGGTGAGCTGGGCCAATTTGGGCTGTGCCAAGGGGGGTGGGGGGAACAATAACCGGTCCCTGTCCCCCCCTTTCCCCGCATCAGAGAGGGGCAAAAACCCAGCCCAGGTTCTACCTGCCCACTGACCATCGGGTCCCGCTCTCGGCCCCGAAGGATGGCCCAGGGCGGACAGGCAGGCGAGGCACCAGAGCGCCTGCGGGAGGGGAGCCGGCGCCTTCGGGGGGGGGGGGGGGGAAGAGAAGAGCAGGCGGAGAGCATTACGAAAGCTCAGTGCGGATTAGAACACGTTACCTGTGGCATTGAGGAGCTTGGGGAGGAACTGGTTCCAGAACACACACATCTGAACTCGTAGACCTTTATTGACCTTGATGGGCTCCGCGTTGAGGTCAACGAACTTCTGGTCACTGGTGGTGAAGGGCGGCCATCTTCTTTTTTGCGTGTGAGGCTCATTTGGGTTGCTGGACAGGAAAGAAATCCACAATCAGATACCGGTTAGATGGCCCTTCAGCAACTGTGCTTCAAACACAGGTACCTAACGAAATAGGAACGCAGCAACAGGAGGAGGCCATTCAGCCCCTCGAGCCGGTTCCACCATCAGATCATGGCTGATCTTCAACCTCAACTCCATTTTCCCGTCTTTGCTACACATTCTTTGCTACCCTCACCTAACAAAAATGTATCCACCGCAGTCCTGAAAGCTCCAATTCAACCCCAGCATTCACAGAGTTCTAGATTTCAAAGAGCTTCCAGATTTCATTCCTAAATAGCCTAGCTCGAATCTTAAGATTGTGTCTGCCTTGTTCTGGACTCTTTCCCCCCCCACTCCCTCAACCAGCGTGAATAGTTCTCTATCGAAACCCTTTATCATTTTAAACACCACGATCAGATCACCCCTCAAATCTCGGGGGGATACAAGCCAAGTTTATGCAACCCGCCCTCATAATTGAACTCTTTAAGCCCTGGTATCATGGCCCAGAAGCCTGGATGTGGCTTTGCTACGAGAGAGAGAGAGAGATTTCATCCCAGTCTGTCAACCAATTGCTAAAGTTAGCCCAGAAAGGCATTTCTTGTGCCTCCTGTCAAAGTATGGCTAGGTTCTGGTGGGGTGTCAACCCCATATTCAACTGAACTGAGTCCATGTCAAACTCATTTCACCTTTTATCTGTCAAAGAAGTGGCTTTTCTCCTGTCAACCTAGGCTTGATTTGAACCTGATCTCACTAAACTAGGGTATGGTGGTGGTAGTGGTTATGTTACTGGATTAGTAATCTCGAGGCTTGGACTAATAATCTGAGAATAGGGGTTCTCCCACCATGATAGCTTGAGAATTTCAATTCAGTACTTGGAAAACATCTGGAAATTAAAAAGCTGGACCATGCTGTGACTCAGTGGGCAGCACTCTTGACTCAGAGTCAGAAGGTTCTTGGTTCAAGTACCGCTCCAGAGATTTGAGCACAAAATCCAGGTTGACACTCCCAATGCAGCACTGAGGGTCTGCAGCACTGTCGGAGGTGCCGTCTTTAGGATGGGACGTTAAGCCAATATCTCTGCTCTCTCAGGTGGATTTAAAAGATCCCATGGCACTATTCGAAGAAGATCAGGGGAGTTCCCCTTGGTGACCTGGGACAATATTTATACTTCAACCAGCATCATTAAAACAGGTTATCTGGTCATTAACACATTGCTGTTTGTGGGAGCTTGCTGTGCGTAAATTGGCTGCCATGTTTCCTACATTACAACAGTGACTACACTTCATTGGCTGTAAAGCGCTTTGGGACGTTCTGAGGTTATGAAAGGTGCTATATAAATGCAAGCTATGTCCTGTTTTGTGAATTGCGGTATTTTTGTACGTGGATTTACTCTTACCCGCTTCTTGCGAATGTCGACCAATAGTGCATTATCTTTCTGCTCAACATCTCCTCCTCCTCTGTGTAGTTGAGTTGCTTCTCCAGAGGGAGGCCAAAGACAAACTCAATCTCATAGCCATGGATGACCCCCATCCACTCCGGCCAGGCCAAGTTGGAGGCTCGATGATCGAAGAAGTACATGTAGATGCCATTACCAAATTCAGAGTACTTGTAGGCAAAGTGCATCAAGGGGCAGATGACGTTGTGGTCTCCTACAATGTCATCCATTGCGTCTCTGTTCTTTATACCATTGTGCTCATCCATCCAGTCCGTGTACTGCAGGGCTACAGCTTCCAGCCCCAGGTCGCTGGCGTGAGGAACACTTAGTTTCACTCCTTCCATGAAATCTTCGCGAGTGATGATGCTGTCCGAGTCCTTGCTGAAACCTGGGGCTCCGTACAGGAGGAAGTAGGAACCTTCATCCTTGTTGACTCCCAACAAGACCTGAGTTTTCTTGAAGCTGCCCGAGTTCAGCATGGAGTCCAGGGAGTCTGGGAAGAAGTCCCCATCAATGATCGGAACAAAGGAGAACCTGAAGACACTAGAGTAGGGAAGGACAGACCATTCCTTGTCAATCAGCTCTTGAGGCGCTTTTGACCGAAGACAGTAGATTAACTCTTCGTCACTGTTGATGTTGCAGTTCAGGAGTCTTCCTAACTCAACCGCCCTTCGGCGGCCTTCAGCAACAGAGACGGTTGCCCAAGGACAATTCGGCGAGCCGCTTTGAAGGATGGCCCTATTGAAGAGGTCTCTGCTCCCTGGGGAGAGCAGATGCATGCCAACGGAAGCACCTCCAGCACTCTCTCCGAAAATGGTCACCATCTTGGGGTTTCCACCAAAGAATTGGATGTTCTCCTGCACCCATTGCAACGCCAGCCTTTGGTCCAGAAGCCCGGCGTTTCCTGGTGCCTCCTGGTTTCCGTGCAGGGCCAGGAAACCAAAAGCGCCAACCCTGTAGTTCATGGAGACCACCACCACCTTCTCAGTGTGAGCAAGATACTTCCCATTGTAGACGTCCAGCGTCGAAGCCCCACTGTAGAAACCACCTCCGTAAACCCACACCATGACGGTTGCGTTTTTGGGCCTTGGAGAGGGGACCCACACGTTGAGGTACAAACAGTCTTCGCTCATCTCCTTATTGGGATTCCACATCTCCGAGCCGGGAAATCCAGGGAACTGAGTGTCAACGAATTGCTGGCAGTTCTTGGGATAGGAGGAAGCATTCCAGGTCCCCGCCCACGGGGTCTTGGCTTCGGGTCTCTTGAACCTCAAGTTCCCGACGGGAGGTTCGGCGAAGGGTATTCCCAGGAAAGCGCTGAGGTGGCTGGACAGAACAGGCATTCTCGTTCCCAACACCTTCCCCGACCTGGTGCTGATCAGAAGCTCGCCGTGGTGCTGAGATTGGCACAGGGCTATCAGGACCGAAAGAACGCCAAGTGGCAAGGCAACTAGCGTCTTCATTTTTCTTGAGGCTATGATGGAACTGAAAGATAAAATGAGGAGAGAGGAATAAAAATAGTTCCTGGCTTTCTGGTCTACAGTTAAATCTTTCTTATAACAGGACTTTCATTTATACAAATCAGATTGTCTGGCCATCATCACATTGCTGTTTGCGGGAGCTTGCTGTGCGCAAATTGGCTGCACATTACAACAGTGACTACACTCCAAAAGTCGTTAATTGGTTGCAAAGTGCTTTGGGATGTCCTGAAAGAGGCTATATAAATGCACGTCTTCTTTTAAGTCATAGAGACCCAGGACTAATGATCCAGAGAACACAGGTTCAAATGCCACCAGGGCAGTTTGAGAATTTGAATTCTGTTCAAGAGAAATATGGAAATAAAGAACTGGTATCAGTAAACGTGACTCCATGAAGCTGTCAGATTGTCTTAAGACCCAACTGGTTCACTAATAACCTTTAGGGAAGGAAACATGACATCCTTACCCGGTCTGCCCTATCTATGGGTGACTCCAGTCCCATGCCAACGTGCTTGAGTCTTAACGGACGTCGAAGCTGCCCAGCAAGCTACTTAGTTGTATGAAACCTCTACAGAGAAGGTCTCCCATCACCACCTTCTGAGGGCAACCAGGGATGGGCCATAAATGCTGGCCTTGCAAATATGTACACGAGGTGAGGTATCCGACTGTCCCCGTGGACCTTCTAGTCAGGAGAGAGGAGCAAAGATGGTGGGCGATGGAAGGAGCTCGCCTGTGTCTGACGTGGAGTATCCGGCCTGTCAGTGACTCCCCCCTCAACCCCCCCACCCACTCTAACACCAGTTGCCAACTGCATCCATAACACGGCTTGTGGAAATAGCTGCGTGTAAATGTATCTTCGGAAACCCTGGCCTGAATCGTTTCCAGCAGATGTCAAGTTGGCATGCGTGAATAACGTGGAGGGCCAGCTGTTTTGCCTTGTAATGGAGTAGAAGTAAGCGTGAGGGTCAGGAACGGACCCAGGAAAGGGAAGCTGTACAGTTAGCGCGTATACAAATTCAGGGGGAGAAATTCACATCGTGGCGCAAACGATTTCTCACCGGGGATTGGGAGAGGGACTACCGCCCCCCGCGAAATTGCATGGGAGTTAGTGGAGGCGCAGACCGATAGTGCACCGCTCCCACCGGTAGCGCCCCAAAGTAAGAATTGGGTAGCACCCCGTGAAGCCGCTGCAGGCGACGTTTGCGCCAGCCTCACGGGTCACGAACTGGACCGCCCTCCGCTCGCGGGGCGGAAAGTAAAGGGGCCGACTTACCTTTCTCTTGACGATCGCGTGGGGTCCGTGCCGCGATGGCGGAGTGCTGGGCTGTGCCCAATGGACCAACCCCCTTCCCATTCACTCCCACTGTACACAATCCCAATGGACCCAAACCCCCTTCCCATTCACTCCCATTGTACACAATCCCAATGGACCAACCCCTTCCCATTCACTCCCATTGTACACAATCCCAATGGACCAACCCCTTCCCATTCACTCCCATTGTACACAATCCCAATGGACCAACCCCTTCCCATTCACTCCCATTGTACACAATCCCAATGGACCAACCCCTTCCCATTCACTCCCATTGTACACAATCCCAATGGACCAACCCCTTCCCATTCACTCCCATTGTACACAATCCCAATGGACCAACCGCTTCCCATTCACTCCCATTGTACACAATCCCAATGGACCAATCCCCTTCCCATTCACTCCCATTGTACACAATCCCAATGGACCCGAACCCCTTCCCATTCACTCCCACTGTACAGAAACCCAATGGACACAAACCCCTTCCTATTCACTCCCACTGTACACAATCCCAATGGACCAAACTCCCTCCCATTCACTCCCACTGGACGCAAACCCCTTCCCATTCACTCCCACTGTACAGAATCCCAATGGACCCCCAAACCCCCTCCCATTCACCCCCACTGTACACAATCCCGATGGACAAAACTCCCTCCCATTCACCCCCACTGTACAGAATCCCAATGGACCCAAACCCCCTCCCATTCACTCCCACTGTACACAATCCCAATGGATCAAAGCCTCTCCCATTCTTTCTCAATCAGTGTCCTGGCTAATATTTATCCGTCAATCAACATCACCAAGAACAGATTACCTGATCATTATCACAGTGCTGTTTGTGGGAGCTTGCTGTGCGCAAATTGGCTGCTGCATTTCCTACATTACAACAGTGACTACACTTCAAACGTACTTCATTGGTTGTAAAGCGCTCCAAAATGTCCTGAGGTTGTGAAAGGTACTATATAAATGCTAGTTCTTTCTTTCAGGACTTGTGCCCTTCAGAGCTGGATAAATCAACATTTATACATCAAATAAAGGCCAATTCAAGTGCTTTAACAAGCGGGAGAACTGAGCTATTTCAGGTAGTTTCTCAATGCTCAGTTCACAATGGATCTGCAAATAAAGGGTGACCAGACATGTAAAATACCCACCAGCTACCACTGTAAAACTGCTCCAATAAATTCTGCAAGATATGAAGTGTAATTCACTGAAGGAGCAAAGTGGACAACCATCTTCAATCAATAACTCTTATCTTTGCTCAAACTAAATTCATTGAGATGCAACCCTAGTCACATTCAGATAAATTTGATCTGCTGCAAGTAATTTCAACACGTAGCTGTTCTGCATCCTACATAAGAAATAGGTACAGGAGTCGGCCATTCGGCCCCTCGAGCCCGCTCCGCCATTTAATAAGATCATGGCTGATTTCATCATGGACTCAACTCCACTTCCCCGCCCGCTCCCCATAACCCTTGACTCCCTTATCGCTCAAAAATCTGTCTATCTCCACCGTGAATATATTCAGTGACCCAGCCTCCACAGCTCTCTGGGGCAGAGAATTCCAATAACTCACGATCCGGTTTGGGATTCACTATTTGTCCTTCCCTGCCACCTCCTCACTCTCCTTTTCCCAGTTGGGATTCTGCCTGCTCCTGTCCTCGTGCTTTATGTAACTCATCTCCGTCATTGCTGAAAAGCACACAAACATGACCCTTCTTTTAATGACTAACCGGGGCAGGCCGACTCGCGTCCCGCTGACAAAACTGCAGAATGTGCAGCTTTCAAACGTCCGCTTGCTCAGAATGCAAATTTGTTTGATCATTTATGTTGTTGCAGAAAGCAATAATTCTCCTGATTTTAGTTTTAGAACTATATTATATTACATCAATAATGTAGCTCCCTACACTACATCAGTGACTACACTTCAAAATTACTTCATTGGCTGTAAAAGGCGGTGTGTGTAAATTATTTATTTCTTGCTTGCTTTCTTTGTGTGCTTCCTGTTTGCAAAACTTTATTTCAGTTGCCACTTTTTTGTGGAACTTTTTCCCCTCCCATTATAAACTCCTATGTCAACATTTCTACTAAGACACCTCAAGTCGCTGGAGAAATATCACCAACGATGTCTCCGCAAGATCCTGCAAATCCCCTGGGAGGACAGGCGCACCAACGTTAGCGTCCTCGACCAGGCCAACATCCCCAGCATCGAAGCACTGACCACACTCGACCAGCTCCGCTGGGCGGGCCACATTGTTCACATGCCCGACACGAGACTCCCAAAGCAAGCGTCCTTCACGGCAAACGGGCCAAAGGTGGGCAGAGGAAACGTTTCAAGGACTCAAAGCCTCCCTGGTAAAATGCAACATCCCCACTGACACCTGGGAGACCCTGGCCGAAGACCGCCCTCGGTGGAGAAAGTGCATCCGAGAGGGCGCCGAGCTCTTCGAATCTCAACGGCGCGAGCGTGAAGAGATCAGGCGCAGGCAGCGGAAGGAGCGTGTGGTAAATCAGTCCCACCCCCTCCCCCCAACGAATGTCTGTCCCACCTGTGACAGGGTCTGTGGCTCTCGTATTCGACTGTTCAGCCACCAAAGGACTCGCTTTAGGAGTGGAAGCAAGTCTTCCTCAATTCCGAGGGACTGCCTATGATGATGATGACTAGAACCTGAGTCCATGATCGGATCAGCCAATATCATATTAAATGGCGGAGCAGGCTCGAGGGGCCGTATGGCCTACTCCTGCTCCTATTTCCTATGTTCTTAACTCCCATGTAAATTTGTCACGTTGTAATTACACTCTCCCAGCAGGGGTGGTGCTGTAGTCCCTCAGTTTTGCCTCTCCCAGCTACTCAGCCTCTCTACTCAGAGAGACGCCTCTGCTCCAAAAAGATCCCCTTTAACAACAAAAACTTGCATTTTCATAGCGCCTTTAATGTAGTAAAACATCCCAAAGCGTTTTTACAGGACCATTATCAGACTAAATTTGACACCGGGCCACATAAGCAGATATTAGGCCTGGTGACCAAAAAAGTTGGTCAAAGAGGTAGGTTTTAACTAGCGTCTGAAAGGAGGAGAGGAGAGGCTTAGGGCCGAGGCAGCTGCAGGCATGGCCGTCAATGGTGGGGCAAAGCATATCAGGGATGTGCAAGAGGCCAGAATAGGAGGACTGCAGAGATCTCGGGAAGGTTGTAGGGCTGGAGGTGGTTACAGAGATAGGGAGGGACGAGGGATTTGAACGCGGAGAATTTTTAAATTGAGGTGTTTCTGGACCATGGGCCATCAATGAGCACAGTGGTGATGGGTTAGGATATGGGCAGCAGAGTTTTGGATGAGCTCAAGTTTACAGAAGGATGAATGAGTGCAATCTGCTCTCTTTTTGAGACTGATGAATCCTATCAAGTTATTCCTCTAACCATGCGGGACCAACTCCAGACCCCTGTGACAAGCCCCTCATCACCTCCACCCATTACAACCGAAGTCCCTTTAAGACTACCCTCCTCTTCCAATTCCTAAACCAGGTGCATTCTTACCCTGGACACCCATCGACCTTAGTTTGTAAGCAAGTCTTGTCTGTGGTGGCTTTCTCAAAGGCCTGGTGGATGTCAGGCTCGCCTAACGGGGACAGGAGTCTCCCTCTGCCTGCTGATCTCAAAGATCCCATGTGGGATGAGTTGGGGAGGCCTCGGTCCAACTCCTCATGGGCACGGATCACAGCAAAAACCTGGCACTTCCGCACCGACAGGACCAAGCTTTTGATTGGTCAGGTGCCCTCAAACTCATCCCAAATGCAACCCGACTGTCCTGAGTGAACTTTGAACCTAGCGGATTGCACAGTGCAAGAATCAGGCGGGGCCAATCTAGTTCCTAGCTGAAAATATCAGGATAGGATGAACAGGTCTAGAAAAGAGAAGTACGAGGCGATGATCTGATAGAGGTATTAAAATTCTGAAGGGGTTCGATAGGGTAGACATAGCGATGTTTCCACTTGTGGGGGAGATGGGAACTAGGGGCCATAAATATAAAATGGTCGCTAATAAGTCCAATCAGGAATTCAGGGAACCCAGGAGAGCGGTGAGAATGTGGAACTCGTGGCCACAGGGAATGTTTGAGGCGAATAGAAGAGATACATTTGAGGGGAAGCTGGATAAACACGAGTGAGAAAGGATTGGAAAGATCTGCTCAGAGTTAGATGAAGAGGGGTGGGGGAAAGGCTCTTGTAGAGCATCAACACCGAGACAGACAAGTTAGAAACGTAGAAATTTACAGGGCAGGAGGCCATTTCGGCCCAACGTGTCCGCGCCGGCCGACAAAGAGCCACACGGCCCTCGGTCAGCAGCTCTGAAGGTTACATATAAACCTATGAACAATAACGGAAAGGCAAAGAGCACCCAGCCCAACCAGTCCGCCCCACACAACTGCGACACCCCTTACTCTGAAACATTCTACACTCCACCCCAAGCGGAGCCAAGTTGGGCCGGTTTCTGTGCTGTACATTCTAGGCCTTTCTGAGAAGACGGGGAACAGGGGTAGGCCCATTCAGCCCCCCTCTCGCCTGTTCCGCCTATTCAACCACATCATGGCCGAGCTGCACCTCACCTGCCTTTCACTCCATAATCCCTCAACCGACAAAAAGTGGTGAAAAGTTCAAAAGAGCCACCATACAACAGCCTGACAGCAAGAGCAACAACCATGTCAACTGGCCTGTAGAAACGTGATAAGCGATGATCACTGTTCTCTGGACCTTGCACAAAGTTCCCGGTGACGCTGCGTGTAAATCTGTCGCACTGAGCACGCTGCCCCAACTCAATGACTCTGGCCAAGGACAAGCCTGATTGCTCATGTGAGCTGATAATGTTGGGAATGTATTGATTTGTTTTGTAACTGAATTAGCGAATTAGCAAGATAACATCCAGATCACCATGTCAGAAGCATCTAGGAAGTCTTTTCCAGCTGGTTACATATTAAGAATGGATCCAATTTAAATGGGCAGAGTTATTTTGTTTAATTTCCCTCCCACTGTCGTCACCACCCGGCGAGGTTCCCACCCCCACACACTTCCCCCCCCCCCCCCAAACACATCCCCCCCCCCCCAAACACATCCCCCCCCCCACACACACTCCCCCCCCACACACACACACACTCCCCCCCCCCCCCCCACACACACACACACACACACACTCCCCCCCCCCACACACACACACTCCCCCCCCCCCCACACACACACACACACACACTCCCCCCCCCCCCACACACACACACACACACTCCCCCCCCCCACACACACACACACACTCCCCCCCCCACACACACACACACACACACACTCCCCCCCCACACACACACACACTCCCCCCCCCACACACACACACACACTCCCCCCCCACACACACACACACACACTCCCCCCCCCCACACACACACACCCCCCCCCCACACACACACACACACTCCCCCCCCCACACACACACACACACACACACTCCCCCCCCACACACACACACACACACTCCCCCCCCCCACACACACACACCCCCCCCCCACACACACACACACACTCCCCCCCCCCACACACACACACTCCTCCCCCCCCCCCCCCACACACACACACACACACACTCCCCCCCCCCCCCCACACACACACACACTCTCTCTCTCTCTCTCTCACCCCCCCCACACACATACACACACTCTTTCCCCCCCCCCCCCACACACACACACTCTCTCTCCTCCCCTCCCCCCCCACACACACACACAAACTCTTCCCCCCCCCACACTCTTTCCCCCTCCCACTCCCCCCTCCCCCCTCCCCCCTCCCACTCCCCCCCCAAACCATGTATCAGCAGCCCTCGATTACTGTACTCAAGTGGCTGTTCCTCATGCCTGGGCACACTTATTCAACCATGGGGTTCGGGATGAAATCACAGCCCCGAAATAATCGCAAGGCAGCTCACAGAGTCGTAATAAAACAAAATTTGACACCGAGCCACACAGAGATATCAGGGCAGGTGACCAAAAGCTTGGTCAAAGCGGTAGGCTTTAAGGAGCTTCTTAAAAAGGAGGAGAGAGAGGCGAAGAGGTTTAGGGAGGGAGTTCCAAAGCTTGGGACCCAGACAGCTGAAGGCACGGCCGTGAAGAGATGTACAAGAGGTCCGAACTGGGAGATCTCGGAGGGCTGTAGGGATGGAGGCACGATGGACCGAATGGCCTCCTTCTGTACTGCAAGATTCTACGATTCTATGATTGGACTCAATACTGGACGAACGGTACTATTTTGTTTTAAGCAAGCAATGCTGGAGGTCAGAAACCAAAACAGAAAAAGCTGGAGACACTCAGCAGGTCAGTCAGCTCCTGTGGAGAGAGGAGCAGACATTAATGTTTGGGACAATGGCTTGCTTCTCCAGAAACATGAAACACGCTGTTCTTTCCAGGCATTCATACAGTTCCCTTCACAACCTCAGGACGCCTCAATGCGCTTTACAGTCAATGAAGTACGTTTTGAAGTGTAGAACTGTTGTAATGTAGGAAATGCGGTAACCAGCTTGTGCACAGCAAGCTCCCACAAACAGTCATGAGATAATGACCCAGATAATCTGTCTTTGTGGTTGGTTGAGGGATAAACATTGGCCCAGGACACCGGGGAGAACTTCCCCGCTCTTCTTTAAATAGTACCACGGGATCTTTGACATCCGCCTGACAGTGCAGGAGGGGCCTCAGTTTAACGTCTCATCTGAAAGACAGAACCTCCGACAGTGCAACGCTTCCTCAGTACTGCCCCTCCGACAGTGCGGCGCTCCCTCGGCATTGCCCCTCCGACAGTGCGGCGCTCCCTCAGCACCACCCCTCCAACTGTGCAGCGTTCCCTCAGTACTGCCCCTCCGACTGTGCGGCGTTCCCTCAGTACTGCCCCTCTGACTGTGCGGCGCTCCCTCAGTACTGCCCCTCCAACTGTGCAGCGCTCCCTCAGTACTGCCCCTCTGACTGTGCGGCGCTCCCTCAGTACTGCCCCTCTGACTGTGCGGCGCTCCCTCAGTACTGCCCCTCCGACTGTGCAGCACTCCCTCAGTACTGCCCCTCCGACTGTGCGGCGCTCCCTCAGTACTGCCCCTCCGACTGTGCAGCACTCCCTCAGTACTGCCCCTCTGACAGTGCGGCGCTCCCTCAGTACTGCCCCTCTGACAGTGTGGGGCTCTCTCAGTACTGCCCCTCTGACAGTGTGGGGCTCTCTCAGTACTGCCCCTCCGACAGTGTGGGGCTCTCTCAGTACTGCCCCTCTGACAGTGCGGGGCTCCCTTAGTACCGCCCCTCCAACTGTGCAGCGCTCCCTCAGTACTGTCCCTCCGATTGTGCGGTGCTCCCTCAGTACTGCCCCTCCGACAGTGCGGGGCTCCCTCAGTACTGCCCCTCCGACAGTGCGGGGCTCCCTCAGTACTGCACTAGGAGTGTCAGCCTAGATTTTTGTGCTCAAGTCTCTGGAGTGGGACTTTGGCGAGAGTGCCACCCACAGAGCCACGGCCGACACCTTGTGTCTGTGTGCAATTGTCTGGTGATGCCACCCATGGCGGAACTACCCCTCTGACAGTGCAGCACTCCCTCAGTACTGCCCCTCCGGCATCATGCCCGTTCCCGAGCAACAGCTTATGCTCCCGGTGAGCTTCCGGAGAAAACTGGCATCAAAACCATGCAGCGCCTATTGGTAAAGTAGCCCTGGGCTATTCGAGCGCAGGGGGATTAAACCCAGGCCAATTCTGCTCTCACCCAGGATTGGCACACAACCACTTTCCGGCAGCGGTTAGCAGTTAATGATCGGGAGATGGAATGCCATGAGATTTATCCCTTCCTATCACAGGGGCACTTAGGCTAATAGGATTGTCGAGTTGGCTGAGATTAAAGAATCAGAGAACGGTTCCAGCACAGGAGGCCATTCGGCCCATCGAGCCTGTGCCGGCTCTCTGCAAGAGCACTTCAGCCAGTCCCACTCCCCCACCCTTTCCCCGTAGGGATTGTGCATCTTTTGGATAAGACGTTAAATCAAAGCGAGTGTTAAGATTCTTTTTTCTCAGAGTAGAGCAAGCGAGTTCTCCCCGGTGTCCTAGCCGACTTTTTATCTCCCAACCAAGGTCTCAAAAAAAAAAAAATGGTCGGTTGGGGTCATTCTTCACATTTGCTGTTTGCGAGACCTTGCAGTGCGAGTGCGTGTGTGTAGGAACTGCCTGCCGTGTTTTACTACAGGACAACAGTGACTGCGCTCCAGAAGTATTTCATTGGCCGCGAAGCACCTTGGGACGTATTGCGGATGTGAAAAGGTCCCGGCAGCGGGCGGTCGAGGGGGTCGTTCAGCCCGACTGCCTGCCTCTCTTCCGCGGGTACATCCGAGCCAGGGTGTCCCTGGAGATGGAGCACGCGGTGTCCACCGGTACGCTCGCGGCCTTCCGCAGGAGGTGGAACTGGAGTGCATCTTCACCCCCGGCAACCACATTTTAATTTGATTTAAGGTTCTGGTAAAACGTTAATTGGTTTAATTGTTGGTTTTTAGTGCCCCCCGTTAATTAAGGGGGCACTGGATTTATGGTTTTACACCAAAATAGTTGCGAATGTGAAAAACGCTATATAAATGCAAAATCTTTCTTTGTTTAATTGGGAGAGCCAACCTTAAAATGGGGGGAAAAGAGAAATTATTGCTATTTTCCATTTCAGTGGGGAGATTTTCTCGGTGTAGTATTTGTGAGCTTGTAAAGATGGAGTCAACAAAAGGGATGAAATCAGATGTTGGGCCCAGTGAGAAGCAGGAGTCCGATTTGCTATTGCCCCTCTTGCCCTATGGCCCCAAGTGTAATCCCACCTCTGGACCGAGAAAATCTCCCTCTCAGGATCTCAAAAAGCAGGAAAACATGAAGGTGATTTAGATTGGGAACCAATGTGGGGACTGCGTGAGAGGGAGATTGATGGGACCTCTGGGACTCGTTCCGAAACAACATTTGCACAATTACATCCCAAACATTATTCATCAGAGCTCCTGACTGTCATGAAAATAGATGGGAGTTGGCAGGCCGACCAATAATACTGGCGTCCCCGCGACTGGGCTCTGTAGTCCTTTCTTGGGGGGCTATTTCCTCAGTAGACACCTCAAGTCGCCGGAGAAACACCACCAACGATGTCTCCGCAAGATCCTGCAAATCCCCCGGGAGGACTGACGCACCAACGTTAGCGTCCTCGACCAGGCCAACATCCCCAGCATCGAAGCACTGACCACACTCGACCAGCTCCGCTGGGCAGGGCCACATTGTTCGCATGCCTGACACAAGACTCCGAAAGCAAGTGCTCTATTCGGAACTCCTACACGGCAAACGAGCCCAAGATGGGCAGAGGAAACATTACAGGGACACCCTCAAAGCCTCCCTGATAAAATGTAACATCCCCACTGAAACCTGGACATCCCTGGCCAAAGACCACCCTAAGTGGAAGAAGTGAATCCGGGAGGGCGCTGAGCACCTCGAGTCTTATTGCCGAGAACATGCAGAAACCAAGCGCAGGCAGCGGAAGGAGCGTGCGGCAAACCAGGCTCCCTGTACACCCTTCCCCCTCAACAACTGTCTGTCTTACCTGTGACAGGGACTGTAATTCCCGTATTGGACTGTTCAGCCACCTGAGAACTCACTTTAAGAGTGGAAGCAAGTCTTCCTCGATTCCGAGGGACTGCCTATGATGATGATTTCCTCCCCGCAAGGCCTTTGCTTATGCTGGGATACCACTACCTCACTCACGTTAAGTGAGGCTGGACAGAGATGATCATCGGGCTGCGCCACATTAAACCTTTGTTTTTAAGAGCCCGTGCGGGCGGAGACACTGACCTTTCACATTTGGTGATCCGAGGATTAAATCCACCCTCCACTGCTCCGCAAATCAGGCCTTCGGGAAGATTTCACCCGTGCATCACAGGTTTATGATCTCTGAAATCGGGAACTCTCTCCCCAAAAAGCTGTTGAGGCTGGGGGTCAATTGAAAAAATGTCAAGACTGACATGAATTGGTTTTTGTAAAGGTATCGAGGGATATGGAACAAAAGCAGAAAAGTGGAGTTGAGATATAGATCAGCCATGATTTAATTGAATGGCGGAACAGGCTCGACCAGCCCCGCTGGGCAGGGCCACATTGTTCGCATGCCTGACACAAGACTCCCAAAGCAAGCGCTCTACTCGGAACTCCTTCACGGCAAACGAGCCAAAGGTGGGCAGAGGAAACGTTACAAGGGACCACCCTCAAAACCTCCCTGATAAAGTGCAACATCCCCTATGACACCTGGGAGTCCCTGGGCCCAAAGACCACCCTAAGTGGAGGGAGTGCATCCGGGAGGGCGCTGAGCACCTCGAGTCTCGTCGCCGAGAGCGCGCAGAAACCAAGCGCAGGCAGCGGAAGGAGCGTGCGGCAAACCAGTCCCACCCACCCCTTCCCTCAACCACTGTCTGTCCCACCTGTGACAGAGACTGTGGTTCTCGTATTGGACTGTTCAGCCACCTAAGGACTCATTCTTGGAGTGGAAACAAGTCTTCCTCGATTCCGAGGGACTGCCTACGATGATGATGAAACAGACCCGAGGGATTGAATGGCCTTCGGCTGTTCCTACGATCCTAGGGTTCTAAATCTTCTAAGGACGCTGTGGCAGAGGGCAAATCATGCTGGCTGCCAGTGTATACGGAAATCTGTGCGCATAATTATCCGCCCATCATATTTAACGGACAGCAGATCAAGGGCAGGTGGATGTAAAAGGTCCCACGGCACTAATTCGATGAAGAGCAGGGGGGAATTCTCCCCCGGTGTCCTGGGGACAATATTAATCCGTTAACCAACAACACTAAAAAACAGATACCTGATCATTGTCACATTGCTATTTGTGGGAGCTTGCTGTGCGCAAATTGGCTGCCGTGTTTCCTACATTGCAATACTGACTACACTTCTAAAAATACTTAATTGGCTATAAAGAGCATTGGGATGCTGTAGAAATGGGAATCCTTGCTTCCTTTATGCTCGTGACTTCCCCTGTGCAAAGCTACTCCAGATCGGACATTGTCACAGCTTTGCTGCGCCACTTATCAATTTATCCAAAGTTGCGAAGAACACACTTGAAACCTAGAAAGCAGTGCCGCCGATGAGGCTTGACCTCATTTCCCTCATTCCTCTGCCATTTATCAGAGGCAGCCACTCTGTTTAAAAAAAAAAGGGGTTAAAAGCTTCAATTACAACAATCGCAGAACGTCAGACTCGTGGGTTACACACCCTTTCAACTCAATTAGTGGCAACTATTTCTGGGAATAAATCTTTCTGTGGGACAAGATAAAGAAAATCTTCATCCCCTCTCCCCCCACCTTCTTAGAAGCATAGACTCTCAGCGCAGGAGGAGGCCATTGGGCCCATCGAGCCTGTGCCGGCTCTGTGAGCGAGCGATCCCATCAGTCCCACTCCCCCCTGCCCTTTCCCCACAGCCCGGTGAATGTTTCCCCGTCAAGTATTGATCCAATTCCCGGTTTGAAAGTTACTATTGAATGTGCTCCCACCGCCCTTTCAGGCAGCGCGTTCCCGATCACAACAACTCGCTGCGTAAACACATTCTCCCCATCTCCCCCTCTTGGTTCCATCGCCGATTATCGTCAATCTGTGTCCCTCTGGTACCCACCCTCCTGCCAGTGAAACAGTTTCTCTCGAGCCAGTCTTATCAAAAACCCCACAGAATTTTGAACACCTCTATTAAATCTCCCCTTAACTTCCTCTGTTCTCAGGTGAACAATCCCAGCTTCCCCTTCTCAAAACCGTGCGCTCTTCCCCATTTCACCCCGGATAATCGATACCGGACAGACAGAAATGAATAACACAGAGCTCATACCAGCATGGATACCAGCAGTCAAAGTCGTTTCAAGCCCCTACACCAGCTGAAGCTATTTAAAGGCTGCAGCTGTCCTGCAGGAACACACTAAGGTTTGAGCATTGATGCAAATCAGGGGCAAGATTAAGTGCCTCATAATAAGGGGGAGTGAGGTCCCTTTGACCAGAGAGTGGCTGCACTGTTTTAAAGTGACAGGGTCCTTTTTGTTCATCTGGCCAGGCTAGCTTTCAAAAAACCGTCAAGGGCAAATGCAACTTCCTAACCCCTCGGCTGACCTCTTGACATCAAATCGGCACTGACATTTGAGTATATCATGTTAATTAGGCATCTACTGAATATATTAAAATAGTCAAATACAGCTGGATCCTGCAGGACAGTATCACACTTATAATATTTGACAACATTGCTTTTTAAAAAAAAGACATGCATTTATATAGCGCCTTTATAGTCCCCTGGGAGGACAGACGCACCAACGTTAGCGTCCTCGACCAGGCCAACATCCCCAGCATTGAAGCACTGACCACACTCGACCAGCTCCACTGGGCAGGGCCACATTGTCCGTATGTCAGACACGAGACTCCCAAAGCAAGCGCTCTACTCGGAACTCCATCACGGCAAACGAGCCAAAGGTGGGCAGAGGAAACGTTACAAGGGACACCCTCAAAGCCTCCCTGATAAAGTGCAACATCCCCACTGACACCTGGGAGTCCCTGGCCAAAGACCAGTCTGCCCTAAGTGGAGGAAGTGCATCCGGGAGGGCGCTGAGCACCTCGAGTCTCATCGCCGAGAGCATGCAGAAACCAAGCGCAGGCAGCGGAAGGAGCGTGCGGCAAACCTGTCCCACCCTCCCCTTCCCTCAACCACTGTCTGTCCCACCTGTGACAGGGATTGTGGTTCCCGTATTGGGCTGTTCAGCCACCTAAGGACTCATTGTAAGAGTGGAAGCAAGTCTTCCTCGATTCCGAGGGACTGCCTCTGATGATGACGATTCATGACCTCAGGATGTCCCAAAGCACTTCACAGCTGTTTGAAATCACTGTTGTACCGTAGAAATTGCAGTAGCCAGTTGCGCAGAACCAGATCCCACCAACAGCAATATGATTTAGTGATGTTGATTGAAGAATAGATATTGGCCGCAGGACACCAGGGAGAACTCCCCTGCTCTTCTTCGATATAGTGGCCGTGGGATCATTTTCGTCCATCTGAGGACAGACGGGGCCTCGGTTTGTCTCATCCGAAGGACAGCACCTCCGACAGTGGCCCCCAGGCCCAGAGAGGTCAGAGGGAACCTCTCCCAGTCTGACCGTCCAATCCCAATCCTCTACCCGTTGCAAAATCAAAGTAGCATTTTTCATTTTAACATTCTATCCTTATAGAGTGAGCCTTGGCTCACTGGAGCACTCTCGCCTCTGAGTTAGAAGGTTTCAAAATCCAGGCCAACACTCCCAGTGCAGTACTGAGGGAGTGCTGCGCTGTTGGAGGGTCAGTACTGGAGGGGCAGTACTGAGGAGGCGCCGCACTGTTGGAGGGACGGCACTGAGGGAGCGCCGCACTGTTGGAGGGGCAGTACTGAGGGAGTCCCGCACTGTCGGAGGGGCAGTACTAAGGGAGCGTCGCACTGTCGGAGGGGCAGTACTGAGGGAGCACCGCACTGCCGGAGGGGCAGTACTGAGGGAGCGCCGCACTGTCGGAGGGGCTGTACTGAGGGAGTGCCGCACTGTCGGAGGGGCAGTACTGAGGGAGCGCCATACTGTCGAAGGGGCAGTACTGAGGGAGCGCCGTACTGTCGAAGGGGCGGTACTGAGGGAGCGCCGCACTGTCGGAGGGGCAGTACTGAGGGAGTGCTGCACTGTCGGAGGGGCAGTACTGAGGGAGCACCGCACTGTCGGAGGGGCAGTACTGAGGGAGCGCCGCACTGTCGGAGGGGCAGTACTGAGGGAGCGCCGTACTGTCGAAGGGGCAGTACTGAGGGAGCGCCGTACTGTCGAAGGGGCGGTACTGAGGGAGCGCCGCACAGTTGGAGGGGCAGTACTGAAGGGGTGCCGCACTGTCGGAGGTGCCGTCATTTAGGTGAAATGTTAAACCGAGGCCCCATCTAATCTGTCAGGTAGGCGGAAAAGATTCCACGACACTATTTTGAAGAAGAGCAGGAGAGTTCTTCCTTGTGTCCTGGGCCAATATTTATTCCTCAATCAACATCACTAAAAATGATTGTCTGGTCATTATCACATTGCTGTGTGTGGGAGCTTGCTGTGCGCAAATTAGCTGCCGCGTTTCCCACATTACAACAGTGACTACACTCCAAAAGTACTTCATTGGCTGTAAAGCGCTTTGAGAGGTCCAGTGGTCGTGAAAGGTGCTATATAAATGCAAGTCCTTTCTTTTCAGAGATACCGTCTGGTACCTGTATGTCCATGTAACCGATTCGGAAACACAATGGCAAGAACTGGCTGAAATAGCCCAAAAAACCAACATTGCAACAAAAGAGAAACTGCAAACAAGTCCCTGGTGCCAGAAGGAAAGGACGGCCGTTTACAATCAGCCAGACACTGCATCTGACATCTTCCTCCGGATTCTGGGGGGAGTGAGAGAGGTAAATACCACAGCTGGGCTAATTATACCGGGGAGGAAGCTGGGAGAGTAACAATAGACCCTTGTGCCTTTCTGCAGGAATAGCATCTGCATTCTTTCCGGTGACATTTCCCCAAGTATTCTGCGTGGGCTGTCATTGACACCCCGTACAGTTGGGATCCGGAGGTCGGACACAGTGTTAAGAGGAACGGCAGCTGTCATCACCCAGACTGAATTCAGAGGGTCTCGTGATAGATTTTCCAATTGGAGTTTACCTTGTGAGGAAATTCTTTCCCGTTGGTCCCGGGTGATAACTTCGCTGTCACAGTTCTATATAGTGATTATTATTTAAATTTTAACTATTTCCCTTGAAGGTGTTTTAGGTTTTAATTTACATTAAACTCGCACAAAACGATTTGCTAAAATAGCTCTCAACAACAACCTGTATTTATAAAGCGCCTTTAACACAGTGAAACATCCCAAGGAGCTTCACAGAAGTGTATTATGAGATAAAATATTTGACACCGAGCCGCATAAGTAGAAATTAGGGCAGGTGACCAAAAGCTTGGTAGGTTTTAAGGAGCGTCTTGAAGGAGGAGAGAGAGGTAGAGAGGTTTAGGGAGGGAGTTCCAGAGCTTGGGGCCCAGGCAACAGAAGGCACGGCCACCGATGGTGGAGCGATTATAATCAGGGATGCTCAGGAGGGCAGAATTAGAGGGAAACTGAGAGATTAAAGAAAACGCGGCAACACTGGCGGTGTCAATTAAACAGAGGGACAAGGCGACACATGGAGCATTGCTCCAACACCTGTAGTCATTGGGTACAGAGCACAGCTGGCAGGACCAGAGTTATACTGAGGGTTGTGAACCAAGCCCTGCCTGTCAGGAGAGAGCACTCGATGTCAGCCTATCTTACCTTTGTCACTCGCTTTATTTTGTATCTATCTTTCTGTGCTCTCTATTTCCGCTCAACACCATCTGTATCGCTCCGTATCTCTATCTTTAACACTATTTACGGTCATCCCTCCATCTTTTTTGTCTCTCTCAATCTGTAACTCTCTATTTCTGTTTTACTGGCTCACTCAATCTGAAACTCTATTCCTGTTTGACTCTCTATCTGGAACTGTCTTTTTATGATGGGCTTTCTGTATATCAGTAACTCTCAATTTATGTTGATTTAATTCCATCTGCATCTCTCTATTTCTGCTTGAATAACTATCCATTTGACTACCTCTTTCTAACGATATCAATCTCCAGGTCTGCCTCTCTCAGTCAGTGTGTCAGCTGTGGCTCAGTGGGTAGCACACTCGCCTCGGAGTCAGGAAAGGTTGTGGGTTCAAGCTCCGCTCCAGGATGTGAACACAAACATCTGAGCTGACACTGTGGTACAGTACCAAGAGAGTGCTGCACTGTTGGAGGTACTGTTCATCTCAGATGAGATGTTAAACTGAGGCCCCACCTGCCCTTTCAAGTGGACGTAAAAGATCCCTGGTGTCCTGGGGCTGATATTTATCCCTTACCCAACATCACTTAAACAGATGATCCAGGTCTTTATCACATTGCTGTGTGTGGGAGCTTGCTGTGTGCAAATTGGCTGCTGTGTTTCCCACATTACAACAGTGACTACACTGCAAAAGTACTTCATTGGCTGTAAAGTGCTTTGGGATGTACAGTGGCCGTGAAAGGTGCTATATAAATGCAAGTCTTTCTCTCTATCTGTACTCTCATATTTCTGTTTGACTCTCTGTATAGCTTCTCTATTTCTGTCTGCCTATCTCTATATCGGACTCTCTATCCATTTCAATATTCTTATCTGTGCCTTTCCCGATTTGACTCCCTCTTCCATATCTCTATTTCTGTCTAACCTTGGCGACTGATATCTCAGATTGTGTCTGTGTATATGTATCCTGTTATCCAGCTATATTTAATCTGCAACTATCTTTGCAATTACTCAAATATCATTAATGAAGTAAGTTCGAAACGCAATGGAAGTGAATTATTGGATGTTTACTCGGTATGCCTGCACGATTCTATGAACTCACTCCCTTAATTACCCTCTTAAGAGGTGGGCGAATGTAGCATAACTGGATTAAGTGAAGCTGCCAGCTACCCTGGACTGGGTTACACAGCAGTGTAATTACATTTCCAGTAACACAGCCTTCCACGGGAGAGAGGGAGTCATCTATTAATAGGATCAGAGGATTTACACAACACCATTCACAGGGACCTGAGATTAGGGGGCATATTTCGCTCCTTGGCAACACAATATATAACGCCCCCCCATTTGAAGTGGCTCCAGTTATATCAAGAGGCTTCTTTAAAATCTGTCGGATGCTTCTCTAATTTCATCGAAGGTGACATTAGGGATGGAGGTTCCTGCAGATTCTGCTCCATGAGGGATCTGTCCTGACAGGATCCATCCAGTTCCCTTCCCTTTGTTTTCCAACCGCAAGGTCCAACAGAACGTGCCCTGGGTTTGTGGCCCCAGCCGATAAATAATTAAATAAATAGATCACAGGATGGTGGGGTGGGGGGGGCGGGGGGAGGGGGAGGGCTTCCCTTACTGCCCTCAGCACTGTGAACAACATACAACAACCACAACTTACATTTACATAGCAACTTTAGCTTGGTGAAACGTTCCAAGGCGTTTCACCGGAAAGTTCATCAGATTAAAAACTGACATCACAGCCGTAGAAGTGGACATTAGCGCAGGTGACCAAATGCTTGGTCCAAGAGGTAGGTTTTAAGGAGCGCCTTAAAGGAGGAAAGATGGAGAGGGAATTCCAGAGCTTAGTGCCTACATAGCTAAAGGCACATATTTATAAAAGACTTGAATTTATATAGCGCCTTTCACGACTACCAGATGACTCAAAGTGCTTTACAGCCAATGAAGTACTTTTGCAGTGTAGTCACTGTTGTAATGTGGGAAACGCGGCAGCCAATTTGCGCACAGCAAGCTCCCACACACAGCAATGTGATAATAATCAAATAATCTGTTTTTTTGTTATGTTGATTGAGGGATATATATTGGCCCCAGGACACCAGGGATAACTCCCCTGCTCTTCTTCAAAATAATACCATGGGATCTTTTACATCCACCTGAGAGAGCAGACGGGGCCTCGGTTTAACGTCTCATCCACAAGACGGCATCTCCGACAGTGCGGCACTCCCTCAGTACTGCCCCTCCGACAGTGCAGCGCTCCCTCAGCCCTGCTCCTCCGACAGTGCAGCGCTCCCTCAGTACTGCACCTCCGACAGTGCGGCGCTCCCTCAGTACTGCCCCTCCGACAGTGCGGCGCTCCCTCAGTACTGCCCCTCCGACAGTGCGGCTCTCCCTCAGTACTGCCCCTCCGACAGTGCGGCGCTCCCTCAGTACTGCCCCTCCGACAGTGCGGCTCTCCCTCAGTACTGCCCCTCCGACAGTGCGGCGCTCCCTCAGTACTGCCCCTCCGACAGTGCGGCGCTCCCTCAGTACTGCCCCTCCGACAGTGCGGCGCTCCCTCAGCACTGCCCCTCCGACAGTGCGGCGCTCCCTCAGCACTGCCCCTCCGACAGTGCGGCGCTCCCTCAGCACTGCCCCTCCGACGCTCCCTCAGTACTGCACTGCAGTGTCAGCCTAGATTTTTTGTGCTCAAGTCTCTGGAGTGGGACTTGAACCCACAACCTTCTAACTCAGAGGCGAGAATGTTACCAACTGAGCCACAGCTGACACTAATATTATGATAGTATTATGATATTATGTTTATATGTGCATATTCATAGCTACGATATATGGATGTAGTATCATTTATTTATGTAGGCATCCTGTTTCATGTATCTATTCTTGATATTTCAATCTAGGAATAATATTTACTCTGTATGCAAAAGTAGGGTAATATCCACATGTGGTATATACATGTATGAAGTATACGTGTATATATTTGATATACCAAGTAAAATATATGTATTTATGTAAATTTATATAAAAGATTACAGCACAGAAGGAGGCCATTCAGCCCATCGAGCCTGTGCCGGCTCTGTGAGCGAGCGATCCAATCAGTCCCACTCCCCCCTACCCTTTCCCCACAGCCCGGTGAATGTTTCCCCGTCAAGTATTTATCCAATTCCCGGTTTGAAAGTTACTATCGAATCTGCTCCCACCGCCCTTTCAGGCAGCGCGTTCCCGATCACAACAACTCGTTGCGTAAACACATTCTCCCCATCTCCCCCTCTGGTTCCATCGCCGATTATCGTCAATCTGTGTCCCTCTGGTTACCGACCCTCCTGCCCCCGGGAACAGTCTCTCCTTATTTACCCTTGATCATTTTTGAACATCTCTATTGAATCTCTCCTTGACTTTCTCTGCTCTAAGAAGAACAATCCCAACTTCTCTCATCTCTGCACAGAACTGAAGTAATGTGTATTGCAGAAGTGGATGTCTACACACATATATCCTAACTGATAGACCAAAGGCTGTCTCCCCTTTTCTTCTTATCGAAGGTTTCCCCCCCTGAACCCACATCGTTCTCTAGTTTCTCTCCTATCTCCCCTCATGCCCTTGCCAAGCTCCTCTCACCCATGCTCACCCTCCTGCTCACTCCATCCCATTCTCACTAAGCTGCTGAACTGCCCAACTTTCCTTCTTGGCCCCCAAGTTAGATTAACATTGTAAATGGTTCCCTCTGCTCAGGTACTGTACTGTCAAAACCACCGTCAGTGCCCCCCCTCCTCAGAGGACCCACCCTCGACCTCTCTGCCGTTTCAAACTACCACCCCATCCTCGAACTGCTTCCGCTCTGGTCTTTGAAGGTGTTCACACCTCCCAAGTCCGTGCCCATCTTTTGGGCACCCCTACCACAGCATCGAAACAGCACCAAAGACATTAATAGCATCCCTCGTTGCAATCCCCATCGCCAACCTCCCTTTCCTCTACAAAAGTCCTCGATCGTGTTGTTGCCTCCAAAATCCATGCGCACCTTTCCTGCAGCCCCATGTTTGAATCTCTCCAGTCAGGTTTCCACCTCTGCCACAGCAATGAAACAGCCCTCGTCAAAGTCACAAATGTCATCCTCTGACTGTGACCTTGGTAAGTATCCCTCCCCATTCCCCCTGATCTATTTGCAGCCTCTGACCTGACCGACCACACCTCTCCTCTGTTGTCCCAACTTAATGGGATTGCCTTCACTTGCTTCCACTCTGACCTATCCAATCTTCAGTAATGACTTCTCTGCCCACCCTGCACCATTACCTCGGGGTTCTCCAACCATCTAGCCTTGGCCACCTCCTCTTCCACACCTATCTGTTGCCCCTTGAATAACATCATCCAGAGACATGGGCTCAGTTTCCACATGTATGCTGACAAAACCCAGCTCTGCCCCTCCATCACTGCTCTCGACACCTCCACTGCCTGTGTTGTTAGGCTGCTTGTTTTTGATTAAGACTCATTCCCCCTTCCCTTTCCTTCCTCGACAACAACTTGCATTTATATAGCGCCTTTAACATAGTAAAACGTCGCCTCACAAGAGTGTAATCAAACAAAATTTGACACTGAGCCACATAAGGAGATATTAGGACAGGTGACCAAAGGCTTGGTCAAAGATGTAGGTTTTAAGGAACATCTTAAAAAGAGAAGCCGAGAGGTTTAGGGAGGGAAGTCCAGAGCTTGGGGCCTCGGCAGCCGAAGGCACGGCCGCCAATGGTGGAGCGATTAAAATCGAGGCATGCGCAAGAGGCCAGGATTGGAGGAGCGCAGAGATCTTGTGGGGGATTTAAAAAATATATATTTGTTCATGGGATGTGGGCATCGCTGGCAAGGCCGGCATTTATTGCCCATCCCTAATTGCCCCTCGAGAAGGTGGTGATAAGCCGCCATCTTGAACCGCTGCAGTCCGTGTGGTGAAGGTGCTCCCACAGCGCTTTGTCGTAGTGGTTTAGTACAACTGAGTGGCTCGCTGGACCATTTCAGAGGGGCATTTAAGAGTCAACTACATTTCTGTGTGTCTGTAGTCACATATAGGCCAGACCGGGTAAAGATTTATTTTCCTAAAGGACATAGTGAACCAGTTAGGTTTTTCTGATAATCCAGTAGTTTCATAGTCACCATTACTGATACTAGCTTTTTAATTCCAAATTTAATTAACTAACTTAAGTTAATTTCACTCAACTGCCGTGGTGGGATTTGAAGTCACGTCTCTGGATTATTAGTCCAGGCCTCTGTAACATAACCTCTATGCTAGAGTACCCTACATTGTAGGGCTGGAGGAGTTACAGAGATAGGGAGGGGTTGTAAGGTTCTGCAAAACCAACCACGGAGACATGTGGCAGGGAGAATGGGAAGATGCCATGTTTAAAATGACCAAATGCAGCCAACAGCCTGTAAACGGCGGAGGATGATGGGACTCTGGCCACCCTGTACAGTAACAGACAGTGTTGCAGGGGCACGGAACCGGACGGGGGATGAGCCAGCTACCGTAAGGGGGAAGAGTGTACATTCGGTTCTTCCAGGAAAATAGATACAAGGCAACTTTATATTTTAAAAGGACATTTCTCCAGCTTTTCGTGTAAAATCCTCACAGAAGAGGCAACATGTCCAGGCAAAATCTCCCCAGTAATACACAAGGCAACACAAAGGGTATCAGTTTGAATAATTAAACAAAGGCCCACAGGTCTGATGCAATCATTTTGGCCAGCCCAGACAGAGTGGCACCTCTGTCGAGATAGTGAACAATCATCTTCATTCACCCCATCAGCGAGCGACAGGATACAGGAGGTGTGGCTAATCTCCCATTCCAGACAGATCGATACACATCGAACTGCCATTCACACCCCATTTCATTCAAGGAAGACCCAAGACAATGGCAGGCAGTTTTGGCGCGAAGATGAACGGACGATAAGAAAAGCTGCAAAAACACACAAAGGAGGTTGGAGGTTGGAGTCAGTTTTTTGCAATGAGTTGTAGAGTTGAGTTAAGAAGGTGGGAGTCAGTTTTCGTTGTGGTTGAGTTGAGTTAAAGGGGAGTTGAGTCAGTTTTTTCACTGGGCCCTCGCTCTGGGGAAGGTGTGCTTAACTCCAGCAGCTTTTTGCTTAGGAGCCAACCGAGAGGCAAAGAGAAGAAACCGGCGCAACATCAAGGAGGAAAACTGAACCGACCAACAACGTAAAACCCACCCAAGAGGGACCCCGAGCTGAAATAAGTGCCTCCCAGAACCCCGGAGTTGATAGGATTGTGAGTATAGCCCTTAACCCCCTCACAGACTCAATTTAGGATAGGAATTGGTAGGAAGGGTGGAAGTGGGAGGTGTGGTTGTGTGTGAGTGGAATGTTTTAACCTCTTATTTTCCCCTTCCCTGTTACGAGATTTTTCGTGTTGTTGAGTGAGACTGTGCCATTACTGCTATTTATGACCTCTTCCTATGCCCTCTATCTTGGGGTTTACTATTCTAAATAAACAACATTAGCCATTTTGTACTCACCCACTGTGTCTGGTGCCTCGTTACTCACCCATCCTCATAAATTGCACGTACAGAACCCCAGGGGAGTGTGGATTCAAACCCACACCCAAGCTCCCCTTACAGGGTGAGGCCTTCTATCACATCTATGGACACTGATTCCTTCTTCACGCAACAGGGAAGAGGCACTTGTAGCTGAGTCTGAATGGACAGCCGGGTAAAGGCTCACTGGGAAACCACCCGATTCATTTCACGCTGGTTCTACTGTTGGACTGCACATGGTCCTCTAATATCTGAGTTCTATAAAGTCCTCCCCTCGTAACTTCAGTCCCACATTCACACTGGTCAGACCATATCTGGAGTAACCACGTTATCTGAGATAACCACCATATCTGAGCCCCCGTCCCTCAGGGGGGATATATCGGCCTCGGAGGGGGAGCAGATTCCCCAGACTGATACCCGGGGCTGAAAGGGTTAAATGACGAGGGCAGGTTGCACAGACTGGGTTTGTGTTCCCTCGAGGGTAGAGGATTAAGGGATGATCTAACTGAGGTGTTTAGGATGATTAAAGGAGTTGACGGGGTAGAGAGAGAGAAACTATTCCTCTGGTGGGGGGAGTCCAGAACAAGGGGGCGTCACCTTAAAATGAGAGTCAGGCTGTTCAGGTTGATGTCAGGAAGACCATAAGAACATAAGAAATAGGAGCAGGAGTAGGCCATATGGCCCCTCGAGCCTGTTCCGCCATTCAATAAGATCATGGCTGATCCGATCATGGACTCAGCTCCACTTCCCCGCCCGCTCCCCATAACCCCTTAATCCCTTAACTGTCTATTTCTGTCTTAAATCCATTCAATGTCCCAGCTTCCACAGCTCTCTGAGGCAGCAAATTCCACAGATTTACAACCCTCTGAGAGAAGAAATTCCTCCTCATCTCAGTTTTAAATGGGCAGCCCCTTATTCTAAGATTATGCCCTCTAGTTCTAGTCTCCCCCATCAGTGGAAACATCCTCTCTGCATCCACCTTGTCAAGCCCCCTCATAATCTTATACGTTTCTATAAGATCACCTCTCATTCTTCTGAATTCCAATGAGTCGAGGCCCAAACGACTCAACTTCTTCACACAAAGGATAGTGTAACTGTGGAATTCTCTTTACCAAAAAGCTGTTGAGGCTGGGAGTCGAATGAAGATATTAAAACAGAGATTGATAGATTTTTGTTGGGCAAGGGGTATTGAGGATTATGGAACCAAGGCGGGTAGATGGTGTTAAGATACAGATGAGCCATGATCTCATTGAATGACGGAACATGCTTGAGGGGCTGAATGGCCTTGTCGTGTTCCCATGACCCTACACCTTCTAGACCCAAAAGGCTTATTACAAGAGTTGCATTGCACGAAATGAGAATGACCATTCAACTCATCAAGCTCCATCCTTTCATGGATCACAAAGAACCTGTTTGGGATGTGTTAAAATGAACGAATTGTAATATTGCAGGGAGATGGTCTCTTGCTGCATTGGGATGCTGAAGTTGATGGGAGAAACAAGGAGTGGGCTCAACCATCAGGCTCCCTTCAGTTTAGAAGATCGAGGGGTGATCTGATCAAGGCCATTCAAAATGTTAAAAGGATCTGATAGGAGAGATACAGAGAAAGCATTTCCTCTCATGGAGGAATCAAGAACAAGGGGGACATAAGCTTAAAATTAGAGCCAGGCCGTTCAGGGTGATGTCAGGAAGCACTTCTTCACACAAAGTGCAGTGGGAATCTGGAACTCTCTCCCTCAAACAGCTGTGGATGCTGGAGGGCATTTGGATCTTGCAAGACTGAAATCGCTAGATTTTTGTTGGGTGGGGATATCAAGGGATATGGGGCAAAGACCAGTAATTGGAGCTGAGGCACAGATTAGCCATGATCTAATTGCATGGTGGAGCAGGCTTGTGGGGGTAAATGGCCTCCTCCTGTTCCCAATGTTCTCGAGGGACCTTTACTTTACCTCTGGTCTGGGAGTGCGTGGTGCCTAAAATGGAAAGTGCTCCACCTCTCATCATCTTCATCAACAACAAATTCACCAAAATCACTGCAAAAACAAATCATTCCTACGATTTGCATTAAATGAAAAGAAACAGGCTGCTCTTCACAAATAAGTGGGCAGCAGTTTCTATCAGAGCGCGGTCACTCACAGAACACTACCCCTGTCCACAATGCCTCTCCTGATCTGTGCCTTGCAGTTAACCATTTGGAGACTGCCTTATTCTTTTTTTTTTGTCTTTCGCTGAATGACCAAGCACGCATGAGCAAAATAATCTGTTAAAGTTCCTGCACAAGAGTGCACCCTTCCTGCAAGTGCCACACTCGCTCTGTCTCCTGTAATTCGTTGTTGCTCACACTTTGCTTAACAGAGCTGCTATCGGGATGAGCAACGCCACCAGAGGGCCGCGAGTGGGCTTGACACCAGACCGAGTTCATGGCGTGAAAGCCCTGGTTGGGATAAGGGCCCAGAAAAGATGATCCAACAATCAGACGCTTTAACCCGTTTGGACCATGTCACCCCATCCTCTGAATCCCTTGTGGCTGAATGTTATTCCAATACGACGACTACCGCCTGTGTTAAAATTGTGCCCGGAGCAATCTCTGGCGAACGTGCATCCATGTAGCTGTGTGGGTTCCTGCTGCCAGCAGCCAGAACTATTAGAGGGTGCTAGGGGAGTTGTCAGGCAGATATTTAGTACTCTCTTTTCCATCACTTGCTGCATCTACATATTACAGGGGTTTAAAACAAAAATAACATGAAGTCTTTTTTTATTCCGAACCACAAATAGGACAGGCGCCTTATTATGATGGTGTTGCCATGGGCACTGAAAGGGATCAATTGCTTCCTGTCTCTATCTCTTGCAAGGTGATGCACATTTTGATAGCCTTGCAAACACACTGACTCAACGGTATATTCCAGTGGGTTTTGCTTGTATCAATCACCAAGCCCCTTTTAAATGCGTGTCAAACACACACACACACACACACACACACGATGAAACAGCTTCTGTCAATCTCTCCCCCCCCCCCTCTCTCCTCCACCCCCTTCCCAAAGGCGATGCATTCTGAATAAGGCAGAGACACACACAGAATAAGATGCCCATGCACATGAAAACCGAATGCATTCTTTGCAGAATAGGACAATAAACACAGAGACAGACAGATGCCTTACCAGTGTCTGGCTGAAGGATGGTCGGTTGCAGGTGGACGAGCTATCAAGAAGCAGGGCAGAGAAGGAGGCAAACAGGAGCTGCTTTCTTGCTGTCTGTGTCGTTTGAGCCAAGGTTGTGTGCTGTGTATCTGTGTGTGGCGGGGGGTGGAAATAATAATGATGATGATGAGCAAATGGGAAGAATCTCGCGATGTTTGCTGAGGCACTGCGGGGGCTGAGTGTTCGCAGTTGTGCATGTACGAGGGTGGGAAGGGGTTGGGGGAGAGAGATAGGGAGATTGACTGCTACTCGGAGCTGCCGTGCCTTGTTATCTGTCTCCCCGCACACAACGGCTGCTGTGGACGCAGAAATTAATGTCACATTCACAATTGTGTAAGCATCCTGATTGTAAGCCTTATTGTGCACAACCAAAGATGTGCTGCTCTCTTTAAAAAAAAGACCAATGTTTTATTATTTCCCAATGAAACTGACCTTTGCAATTTTACACTGTGCAAGCAAAGCTGCATTTCATCTCCTTTTCATTCTGTCATTTATCACTCCTTTGACATCCTTGATCTCCATCCTAATCCTGCCCTTCTCTGTATTGTCTGCTGCACATTCTCATTTGTTGACAATTAACAATTGGGACAGCAGTCTCTGTGCATCAACAATGCCAATTCCAGCTCCCAGTTCTGTACTTAAACTTTGCAAGAATTAATTACACCGAACCTTCAGGATCAAAGTCGAGCTTACTGTACAATAAAAAGATGTCCAGGGTGCACATATTACACAGCCAGCGGCCCATCCCATTTCCCAGATATATGCACCTTGAAGAGAAAGAGCGTGCATTTATAAAGCGCCTGTCACAAATTCAGGAAGTCCCAAAGCGTTTTACAGCCAATGAAGTACTTTATAAAGTGTAGTCAGTGTTGTAATGTGGGAAACATAGAAGCCAATTTGCGCACAGCAAGCTCCCACAAACAGCAATATGATAATGACCAGATCCATCTGTTTTTGTTATGTTGATTGAGGGATAAATATTGCCCCCAGGACACCAGGGAGAACTCCCAAGCTCTTCTTCGAAATAGTACCATGGGCTCTTTTACATCCACCTGAGAGCAGACGGGGCCTCAGTCTAATGTCTCATCCAAAAGACAGCACCTCCGACAGTGCAGCACTCCTTCAGTACTGCCCCTCCAACAGTGCAGCACTCCCTCAGTACCGCCCCTCCGATAGCGCGCGCTCCCTCAGTACTGCCCCTCCGACAGTGCAGCACTCCTTCAGTACCACTCCTCCGACAGTGCGTGCTCCCTCAGTACTGCCCCTCCGACAGTGCGGCGCTCCCTCAGTACTACCCCTCCGTCAGTGCGGCGCTCCCTCAGTAATGCCCCTCCGACAGTGTGGCGCTCCCTCAGTACTGCCCCTCCGACAGTGCAGCACTCCCTCAGTACTGCCCCTCCGACAGCGCTTCCTCAGTACTGCCCCTCCGACAGTGCGGCGCTCCCTCAGTATTGCCCCTCCGACAGTGTGGCGCTCCCTCAGTACTGCCCCTCTGACAGCGCTCCCTCAGTACTGCCCCTCCGACAGTGCGGCGCTCCCTCAGTACTGCCCCTCCGACAGTGCAGCGCTCCCTCAGTACTGCCCCTCCGACAGTGCGCCGCTCCCTCAGTACTGCCCCTCCGACAGTGCGCCGCTCCCTCAGTACTGCCCCTCCGACAGTGCGCCGCTCCCTCAGTACTGCCCCTCCGACAGCGCTCCCTCAGTACTGCCCCTCCGACAGTGCGGGGCTCCCTCAGTACTGCCTCTCCGACAGTGCGGCGCTCCCTCAGTACTGCCCCTCCGACAGCGCTCCCTCAGTACTGCCCCTCCGACAGCGCTCCCTCAGTACTGCACCGGGATTGTCGGCCTGGAATACATGTGCAAGACTCTGGAGTGGGGCTCAAACCCACGACCTTCTGACTCAAAGGGGAGAGTGCTACCCACTATTCGCCTCAACTACTCCTTGTTGGTAGCGAGTTTCACCTTCTAACTTCTCTCCAGGTAAGGAAGTTTCTCCTGAACTCCCGATTGGATTTATTGATGACTATCTTATATTTATGACCTGTAGTTTTAACACTCCCCCACCTGTGCAATTAACAGGTATATCCAAGAATTGCACACTTGTGTGAAATAGAGGGTGTCGCTGTATACACATTACTAGTTGCCCGTCGCCCAGTTGTGCGATAAATGATACAAAAAATCTAAGTAAATATAAAACAAAAGGACAGTGATTATGTATAGAATTAAATCTTTTGCATCCGTCAAGCAGGATTTTATAACTTTTAAGCAATGAGTGCAAAAGAAGTCTGGTGAGTTTTCGATCAGAACCTCAAAATGGAAAAGAGGAGAATGTAAAACTGGAATCTGTTGTGAGTATGGGTGACTGTGCATGGCATATGTTTGTATTTACATAATGCAAACCCACGTTCTACTGCTCTTTGATCTCTTAGGTTTGTTAGTATTTTTACACATGACTAAAAGTCTCATCATAGGCAGTCCCTCGGAATCGAGGAAGACTTGCTCCCACTCCCAAAGTGAGTTCTTTGGTAGCTGGACAGTCCGATACGAGAGCCACAGACCCTGTCACAGGTGGGACAGACATTCATCGGGGGAAGGGGTGGGTGGGGCTGGTTTGCCGCACGCTCCTTCTGCTGTCTGCGCTTGGCCTCTTCATGCTCTTTGCGTTGAGACTCGAAGAACTCAACGCCCTCCCGGATGTACTTTCTCCACCTCGGGTGGTCTTCGGCCAGGGACTCCCAGGTGTCAGTGGTGATGTCGCACTTTACCAGGGAGGCTTTGAGGGTGTCCTCACAATGTTTCCGCTGCCCACCTTTGGCTCGTTTACCATGAAGGAGCGCCGCATAAAGCATTTGCTTAGGGAGTCTCGTATCTGGCATGTGAACTATGTGGCCTGCCCAGCGAAGCTGGTCGAGTGTGGTCAGTGCTTCGATGCTGGGGATGTTGGCTTGGTCGAGGACACTGACGTTGGTGCGTCTGTCCTCCCAGGGGATTTGCAGGATCTTGCGGAGACATCGTTGGTGGTATTTCTCCAGCAACTTGAGGTGTCTACTGTACATTGTCCATGTCTCTGATCCATACAGGAGGGCAGGTATTACTACAGCCCTGTAGACCATGAGCTTGGTGGAAGATTTGAGGGCTTGGTCTTCAAAAACTCTTTTCCTCAGCTGGCCGAAGGCTGCACTGGTGCACTGGAGGCGATGCTGAATCTCCTCGTCAATGTCTGCTTTTGTTGATAAAAGGCTCCCGAGGTATGGGCAGTGGTCCACGTTGTCGAGAGCCGCGCCGTGAATCTTGATGTCTGGGGGGCAGTGCTGTGCGGCGGGGACAGGCTGGTGGAGGGCCTTTGTCTTACGGATGTTAAGCGTAAGGCCCAGGCTTTCGTACGCCTCAGTGACTACACTGACTATATCCTGGAGTTCAGCCTCAGAATGTGCGCAGACGCAGGCGTCATCCATATACTGCAGCTCAATGACAGAGGTTGGGGTGATCTTGGACTTGGCCTGGAGACGGCGTAGGCTAAGTAGCTTCTACAAGTAGGTTGTACAAGTTGCAGACCACCCTTGACAAATCTAGGTTGACACTCCCAGTGCAGTGCTGAGGGAGCGCTGCACTGTCAGCGATGCCATCTTTCGGATGAAACGTTAAACCGAGGTCTCGTTTGCACTCTCAGGTGGATGTAAAAGATCCCATGGCACAATTTCGAAGAAGAGCAGGGGGAGCTATCCCCGGTGTCCTGGGGCCAATATTTGTCCCTGATTCAACATAACAAAAACAGATTATCTGGTCATTATCACATTACTGTCTTTGGGAGCTTGCTGTGCGTAAGTTGGCTGCCGTGTTTCCTACATTACAACAGTGACTACACTCCAAAAGTACTTCATTGGCTGGAAAGCACTTTGAGACGTCCGGTGGTTGTGAAAGGCGCTATATAAATGCAAGTCTTTCTTTCTAGATATGTGTCCTGCTCCAATTCCTACACGCTGGGTTTTAAGATACAGTGTCGATAGTAACTGCACTCTGTATTTCATACTAGATGAAATATTTTAGTACCTTTCCGAGGGACATAATAATGCACCATATAAATGCATATTCTTATATTTAGAAGGCTCTTTCAGACCATCTCTCATGCCCCTATACAAGGAAAGGCTTGTCCCCCGATGGGAATGTTGTTCCTGCTTCGAGCTTCCAACTTCTCTATTTCTCTGGATCACAATCATTCTTGTCTGTCTTTCATCGATACTACTTCGGTCCGTCTCATCTCTGAAGCTTGCTCTCTAAACTCCACCCTACATGCTTTTAGTCTTCCCTGTGTTGAAATCGAGACTCATCGCAACATCTCTTGCTCCAACTCAATCTTTTCGCTAGGTCACCCTCAGCCTTCCGTTCTTCCAAGCAGCTTCTGCCTCTTCAAACCCAAACTGGAAGACGCACAGGCTCCAGCTCTTCGTTTATCCAGCCATGATGCTGTCCTGCACTATGAGCTTTAGAATCATAGAACGGTTACAACACAGAAGGAGACCATTCGACCCGTCGAGCCCGTGCCGGCTCTCTGCAAGAGCACTTCAGCCAGTCCCACTCCCCCGCCCTTTCCCCGTAGCCCCGCAAATTATTTTTCCTTCGGGTACTTATCCAACTCCCTTTTGAAAGCCACGATTGAGTCTGCCTCCACCACCTTCTCAGGCAGCGCATTCCAGATCCTAACCACTCGCTGCGTAAATAGGTTTTCCTCATGTCGCCTTTGGTTCTTCTGCCAATCACCTTCAATCTGTGTCCTCTGGTTCCTGACCCTTCCGTCAATGGGAACAGTTTCTCTCGATCTACTCTGTCCAGACCCTTCATGATGTTGAACACCTCTATCAGA
Organism: Pristiophorus japonicus; assembly: GCF_044704955.1. Classification (NCBI taxonomy): domain Eukaryota; kingdom Metazoa; phylum Chordata; class Chondrichthyes; family Pristiophoridae; genus Pristiophorus; species Pristiophorus japonicus. Next base: position 95,530,146 of record NC_091996.1, read on the forward strand.
TCTCCTCTCAACCTTCTCTGCTCCAGGAACTGTTATATATGTAAACCTGTAAATACTATGTCTCACCACCAGAGGGCTTAACCCCTGGAGTCCCAAGGGATCCCACAATCCCTTGGGAGCACCTGTATACAAGGAGGCCTCACAGGCTGGAGAGGCACTCTGAGATCTGTAATAAAGGACTACGGTCACACCTTACTTTGAGCTTGCAGTATCTAGTCTGACTCTTTAGTCAAGACGAGATACAGATGACGAACCCCAACGCAACAATGCAGAGAACTGTGGGCATCCTGGTGAAATTTTCGGAGGGAGATGATTGGGAAACCTTGGTGGAGCGACTTGACCAATACTTCGTGGCCAACGAGCTGGAAGGAGCAGCGAACGCTGCCAAACGAAGGGCGATCCTCCTCACCGTTTGCGGGGCACCAACGTATGGCCTCAGGAAAAACCTGCTCGCTCCAGCAAAACCCACGGACAAGTCGTACGATGAGTTGTGCACACTGGTCCGGGAGCATCTAAACCCGAAGGAAAGCGTTCTGATGGCGAGGTATCGGTTCTACACGTTCAAGAGGTCTGAACGCCAGGAAGTGGCGAGCTATGTCGCCGAGCTAAGGCGCCTTGAAGGACATTGCGAATTTGAACGACACTTGGAGCACATGCTCAGGGACTTCTTTGTACTTGGCATTGGCCATGAAGTAATACTTCACAAACTTTTGACTGTAGAGGCCCCAACCTTCAGCAAAGTCATAGCGATAGCCCAGGTGTTTATCGCCAACAGTGACAATACTGTTGGCATGAATGTACGCTTCCAAGAATCACTCATCACTCAGAGTCGGTCCATACATCAAAACGGTTTATTACGCCGGCGGGGAGATGAAGCAACTGGTGGGTCCAGGTACCTCTCTCCGCCGAACAAAGGGTTTCATGGATATTTATATGTTTTGCAACAGTTTACTACAGTTTATTACAGTTACATCAGTCCATTTCAACCAGACACTATCCAATCATATGGATTATAGATTACATATAGTAGTAGTTCTAAACATTAGGTGACTACGTGGTTGCCTAGAGATGTGTTGCTAAGTGATGCGTTGCTATGTGATGTGTTGCTATGGTCCAGGCCCACCCCTTATCTTACTGTCCTTGGCTGTCTTTGGGTCTTATCTTAGTCCTATTACAGAGTCGTATTGTTCTATGGGCCAGGACGTCTCGTCTGGGGAACATCTGCGGAGTTGTAGTCTGTTTCTGCGTGAGAACCTAGCCGTTATTGATAACTAGGAATGCAGTCTCTTTTAGCTAACAGAAATCCCTTGAGGCTTCACGGGCAGCCATTTTTATGATATTACGGTTATATATTTAGTTCTAACCTTATGCTACAGGTGCTGCTGCCCTAGGGGAGAATTTTCCGCTATATCAATACCAAACAAGTTTCACAGCACACTAATGCTGCTGCAAGTACTGTGAACAAAGTAATTTTGTTTTCGAATCGAAATGTACAGGGCAAGGCTTACATGCCTGCAGCTGCACGTCTGCAGATGACTCAGAGTTCACAATCAAGGGTGATGAATACAAGGCTATTAACACCTTGTTGGCACTGCGGGGGTGATCATCATTTCCATTCATGCCGTTTCAAAGGATACGTTTGCAAGGGCTGTGGAACAATGGGACACCTCCAACGCATGTGCAGGCGAGCTGCAAACCCTGCTAATCCTGCAAACCACCATGTTGCAGAGGAGGGCAGATCCACGGTGGATCACGACAAACCAGAGCCTCAGACCGAGGAGGCAGAGGTATTTGGGGTGCACACATTTACCACAAAGTGTCCCCCGATAATTTGCGACACTGGTGGGAGGGAAAACGTTCATGAAGCTGGACTTGACCTTGGCCTACATGACGCAGGAGCTGGAGGAATCATCGAAAGGCCTCACCTGTATCAACATGCACAAAGGTCTCTTCATTTACAACAGATGCCCGTTTGGGATTCGATTGGCCACGCCGATATTCCAGAGGAACATGGAAAGCTTGCTGAAGTTGGTCCCGCGCACTGTGGTCTTCCAGGATGACATCTTGGTTACAGGTCGGGACACCGTCGAGCACCTGCAGAACCTGGAGGAGGTTCTTAGTCGGCTTAATCGTGTGGGGCTCAGGCTAAAATGCTTGAAGTGCATTTTCCTGGCACCTGAAGTGGAGAAGAATCGCGGCGGACGGCATCATGCCCACCGATTCGAAGACAGAGGCAATCAAGAACGCACAGAACGTGATGGAGCTGCGATCGTTTCTAGGACTCCTGAACTATTTTGGGAACTTCTTACCGGGTCTCAGCTCATTGTTAGAACCCCTGCACTCTTTACTGCGTAAAGGAGATGAATGGACATGGGGTAAAAGCCAAGAAAATGCCTTTGAGAAAGCTAGGAAGCTGTTATGTTGAAACAAATTGCTTGTGTTGTACGATCCATGTAAGCATTTGATACTAGTATATGATGCGTCGTCGTATGGGGTCGGGTGTATATTGGAACAAGCTAATGAATTTGGGAAATTGCAACCAATTGCTTATGTATCCAGAAGTCTGTCTAAGGCTGAGAGGGCCTACAGTATGATCAAAAAAGAAGCGTTAGCATGTGTTTATGGGGTAAAGAAAATGCATCATTATCTGTTCGGGCTCAAATTTGAATTGGAAACCGATCATAAGCTGCTTATATCCCCTTTTTCTGAAAGCAAGGGGATAAATACGAATGCATCGGCCTGCATCCAGAGGTGGGCGCTCACGTTGTCCGCATACAACTACGCCATCCGCCACAGGCCAGGCACAGAAAACTGTGCCGATGCTCTCAGTAGGCTGCCATTGCCCACCACTTACTGTCCTTAGTAAAAAACTGTGTGCTCCACGGGAGTTGGTCTAGTGTCCCATTAGAGATGCAGGAAGAAATAAAGCCGTACCAACGGCGCAGAGATGAAATGTCCATACAGGCAGACCGCCTCCTATGGGGTAATCGGGTAGTGGTGCCAAAAAAGGGCAGGGGTCTTTCATTAATGATCTCCACAGCACCCACCCAGGCATCGTAATGATGAAAGCAATAGCCAGATCCCATGTGTGATGGCCCGGTATCGATGCAGATTTAGAGTCCTGTGTACACAAATGTAATACATGTTCACAGTTAAGCAATGCACCCAGGGAGGCGCCACTAAGTTTATGGTCCTGGCCCTCCAAACCGTGGTCCAGGGTCCATGTCGACTATGCAGGCCCATTCTTGGGAAAAATGTTCTTCGTGGTTGTAGATGTGTACTCCAAATGGATTGAATGTGTGATAATGTCGACTAGCACATCCGCTGCCACCATTGAAAGCCTACGAGCCATGTTTGCCACGCACGGCCTGCCTGATGTCCTTGTAAGTGACAATGGCCCGTGCTTTACCAGTGCCGAGTTTAAGGAGTTCATGACCTGCAATGGGATCAAACATGTCACATCTGTCCCGTTTAAACCAGCGTCCAATGGTCAGGCAGAACAAGCAGTTCAAACAATCAAGCAGAGCTTGAAAAGGGTAACTGAAGGCTCACTGCAGACTCGCTTATCCCGAGTCCTGCTTAGTTACCGCACAAGACCCCACTCGCTCACTGAGGTCCCTCCCGCTGAACTGCTCATGAAAAGGGCACTTAAGACAAGGCTCTCGTTAGTCCACCCTGATATACACGAACAGGTAGAGAGCAGGCGGCTTCAACAGAATACATATTACGATCGCGCAAATGTGTCACGCGAAATTGAGATAAATGATCCTGTATTTGTGTTGAACTATGGACAAGGTCCCAAGTGGTTTCCTGGCACTGTTTTGACCAAAGAGGGGAATAGGGTGTTTGTGGTCAAACTCTCAAATGGACTCACCTGCAGGAAACACTTGGACCAAACCAAACTCAGATTTACGGACTATCCAGAACAGCCCACAATAGACTCTACCTTTTCGACCCTCCAACACACACACCAGTGGTAACCGACCCAGCGGTTGACCACGAAGCAGAACCCATCACCCGCAGCAGCCCAGCAGGACTCACCACCCCCAGCAGCCCAGCAAGGCCAGCTGTGCAGCAGCCCAGCGAGGGCCCAACAAACGACTCACCAAAACTAGCACCGAGACGATCAGCCAAGGAAAGGAAGGCCCCAGATCGACTCACATTGTAAACAGTTACACGATTGACTTGGGGGGGGGGGAGTGTTGTTATATATGTAAGCCTGTAAATACCATGTCTAACCACCAGAGGGCTTATCCCCTGGAGTCCCAAGGGATCCCACAATCCCTTGGGAGCACCTGTATATAAGGAGGCCTCACAGGCTGGAGAGGCACTCTGAGATCTGTAATAAAGGACTACAGTCACACTTACTTTGAGCTTGCAGTATCTAGTCTCTTTATTCAAGACATAATAGGAACGATCCCAGCTTCTCCAGTCTATCCATGTAACTGAAGTCTCTCATCCCTGGGACCATTCTTGTAAATCTTTTCTGCACCTTCTCTAAGTCCTTCACATCCAGAATTGTGTGCAATACTCCAGTTGAGGTCGAACCAGTGTTGTATAAAGGCTCATCATAACTTCCTTGCTCTATGTCTCTATTTATGAAGCCCAGGATCCCGTATGCTTTTTAACCACTTTTTCAACCTGCCCTGCCACCTTCAACAATTTGTGCCCATATACCCCCAAGTCTCTCTGTTCCTGCACCCCCTTTAGAATTGTACCCTTTAGTTTATATTGCCTCTTATATTGCAATCCCAATTCCCCTCTAAAAAAATGTCCCATACCTTACCTTCCCTCTGTTACTCACAGCATCCTCTTGGCCACCATGCTGGAATAAAAACCACCACAAAGCAAATTTTCCAATCCAACTTTATCAATATATGTGTAGAATTTACCAATATTTTGCAAAGTTTCCTGGTACCTTGCCCCTGCAGAGGAGAAGAATCCCTTTCTGGACTTTTAAAATGGAAGAAAAAACTTCGGGACACAAATGAGTTTTAAAGGGGGAGAAGAAGCCTGCAGGGGATAAAAGGGGATACATTCATGGAGACCCCCCCCCCAGTGTTTTTGGATTTTTTGAAAAGAGAATTCAAAATAGACCTAAATTACAGAAGCCTGAGATCCCCTAAACATCTATGGGAAGGAGCATACCAATTTTAAGATTCTACAACATTTTGGCTGCGAAAAAGAGTTACCGAATACAGGAGGTGGTGCTAACCTCTGTGAAGCAAATTCGTGTATTAAGGATCCCTGACGGTCTGGGGGAACTATGCAACACCAATTCACCCCCTAAGAGATAATCAAATTACCCAATCAAACACAATGGAAATCATGGGCCCAAATAGATGGTCAGGAAACGGGACAATCCTAAAACAATGCAAAACCAGTGATAGCACATTCTCACACCCTAATCGAGTTACTGCTGACTAGCCCACCAAAAACACTGACAAAGGAGACATTTGAAAATCAATGGACGGGACAGTTTAAACAAAGCCCAAGAACTGATTTGGCGCAAAGGAAGCCTGTTTTAGTATAATTAAAGGCCTGTTCTGGCAGTTAGGTGTGCTTCAAGAGACACTATTAAGTTAGCAGTCTCGTTGCATAAGTTCTACACCAGCCTCGAAAAGTGGGACCCCGAAACATCGGCGAAAGGAATCTCTAAAACCCAGAAGGACAGCACCACGACAGCAAACAGGCTGTCAAAATGACTATCGGAAAGTTTCGGACCATCGTGACCAATCAAACAGTCAACCGGAACTAACCCGACAAAACCGAAGAAAAACCGAAGATTTTTCCACTCTACAAGCCGGTCCTACGCTACCAAGGGGTACAGACTACCAGAACGTGGACAACTAAGGCTAACCCCAGGGACAACTAAGGCGAACCCGGAGTTGGAACTGTCAAAAGGGGATTGGTGAGCATAGCCCCTGAACCCTCAGAGCTATAACTTAGTTAGGTTGGGGAATTGGGTGGAGGGGGGAGGCTGGGATAACTTGTATAAATGTATCTGCATTCTCCTCTTTACCCCATTTAGAGTTTAAGCTGTATTCTTTTCCCCACAGGCTTTAATTGGACATTTTATTCAATGTGTTGTACCCCTCAGTGTGTATTGGTATTAATATTGTGTGTGTGTTATTAAAGGTGTGCCTTTTTACTTCTTTTTAAACACAATAAAACAAAAAAAGGGAATACTATTTGAATGGGGAGAAATTACAACATGCTGTGGTGCAGAGGGACCTGGGGGTCCTTGTGCATGAAACTCTTTTTGGAGTTTATCTGCAAAACAAAACACATTAAACCGTGCCACCCAACCTGGGTGACACACCAGACATTTACAAGGCCCTTTTTTTCCCTTTTTTTGGTTTTTTTTTGTGTTTTTTTTTCTTTTTTTCTTTCTTCTTCTTTTTGGTTTTTTTTTGGGCACTAAAATCACAATTTTTCCCCAGTGCCCCCTATAAAAGGGAAGGGGACACTAAAAACACCGGCAATTAAAACAAATTAAACTTTAAAACGTAAAATCAAATTAAAATTTGGTTGCCGGGCGTGATGATGCACTCCAGTCCCTCCGGTGCCCACCTCTCGCGGAAGGCCGCGAGCGTACCGGTGGACACCGCGTGCTCCATCTCCAAGGACACCCTGGACCGGATGTAAGAGCGGAAGAGAGGCAGGCAGTCAGGTTGAACGACCCCCTCGACCGCCCGCTGCCTGGACCGGCTGATGGCACCCTTGGCCGTGCCCAGGAGCAGTCCTACGAGGAGGCCTTCGGACCTACCCGCTCCCCTCCGCACAGGGTGCCCAAAGATCAGGAGAGTGGGACTGAAGTGCAGCCAGAATTTCAGGAGCAGCCCCTTCAAATAATGGAACAGGGGCTGCAACCTCGTGCACTCAATAAAAACATGGAACACGGACTCCTCCAGACCGCAGAAATTGCAGGCGGCCTGGGAGTCCGTGAACCGGCTTAAAAATTTGTTGCACGGCACTGCTCCGTGCACCACCCTCCAGGCCAAGTCCCCGACGAATAGTGGGAGGACCCCTGCGTAGAGTGCCCTCCATCGGGGACCCCCGCCTCCTCCGGACGGCAAGATGGTACGCCATGGCGTGTCCGGACGGCCGGCGAGGATGGCAAAGTTGAGGGTGTGCAGGAGCAGCCCGTACAGGAAACCCCTCCGCGCGGAACTGAAAGGCACGGAGGGGATTTCCCCGAGGCGGCTCAAGTTGTGAGGCGCCGGCCCCCGAGGGAGGTTCCGGGGTTTGGCGCCGATGAGGAATTCCGTCCGGACGGGGGTCAGTTCGGACGGGATCTCCCCACGTGCTTGAGCCTCCTCGATGCACCTAACGGAGTCAGGGCCCAGAGCTATTTTTAGCGACTCGATGGCATCGGCCGCGTGGCGGACGTTGGCAGAATTTAGGCGCCGCGCCAGCGTGTCTGGCGCCATCCAGCCCGCTCCTCCGCCATCGAGCAGGTCCCTGACCCTGGTCACCTCACCAGCCACAGCCCTCTCTTCCGACCGCCACATAAAACCTCGGTCGTGGAGGTACGGATTCCTGAGCAGCGGCTCCTGCAGGACGGCCGCCACTCCAGCCGGTGGAGAGCTGCGCTTGGTGGAGACTTTGTTCCAGACCCTGATGAGTTCCCTGTAAAAGACAGGCAGCTCCCGGAGGGCGGTCCTGACACCCCCCAAGTTCACAAACAGGAGCTGCGTGTCATAATTGAGGTCGCGCTACTGGCGGAAGAAATACCTCGCCAGAGCACACCACCTAGGAGGGGGCTCGACGTAAAGGAATCTCTGCAGGGTCTGAAGACAGAAAGTCGCGAGCTGGGCGCTGACGCACACCAACGACTGACCGCCCTCCTCAAGCGGGAGACTCAAGACCGCAGCAGAGACCCAGTGCTTCCTGTTGTTCCAGAAGAAGTCCACCAGCTTCTTCCGTATCTTGGCGACAAACGCAGGGGGAGGGGTCAAAGTGACCAGCCGGTACCACAACATTGCGGCCACCAGCTGGTTTATGACTAGCGCTCGACCCCTGTAGGACAGCACTCGGAGCAGTCCTGTCCAGCGCCCTAGGCGAGCGGCGACCTTGGCCTCCAGCTCCTGCCAGTTCGCCGGCCAGGCTCCCTCGTCGGGGCTAAGGTAGACTCTCAGATAGAGGAGATGGGTCGTGCTCCAGGCAAAAGGCCTGAGCTCCTCCGGCAGGGAGTCCACCCGCCACTGACCCACCAGGAGTCCGGAACATTTCTCCCAGTTGATCCTGGTGGAGGACGCGGCCGAGTAAATCTCCTGGCACTCACGCATCCTCCGCAGGTCAGCGGGATCCTCTACCGTGAGGACCACGTCATCGGCGTAAGCCGAGAGGACGACCTCCACGCCCGGCCCTTGCAGAGCCAGTCCCGTCACCCTCGTCCGCAAGAGGCGCAGGAAAGGCTCCACGCAAACGGCGTATAACTGGCCGGACATGGGGCATCCCTGGCGCACCCCTCTCCTAAAGCGAAGGGGCGCCGTCAAGGACCCGTTAACCTTAATCAGACAATCCGCGGCGGCGTACAAAAGTCGGATCCGGGCGACGAAATGCGTCCCGAACCCGAAAGCGCGCAGAGTTCCGAGCAGATAGTCGTGATCCACCCTGTCGAACGCCTTCTCTTGGTCGAGGGACAGGAAGGCGACCGACAGACCAGCCTCCTGGGAACAATGGATGAGGTCCCGGACCAGATGGATGTTATCGTGGATTGTCCGGCCCGGGACCGTGTAGGACTGGTCGGGGTGGATCATGTGGTCCAGCACGGCACCAAGGCGAGCAGACATCGCCCTGGCGAAGATTTTGTAGTCCGTGCTGAGGAGGGAGACCGGGCGCCAGTTCTTAAGGAGGCGGAGATCGCCCTTCTTAGGCAGCAGGACGATGACTGCCCTGCGCCAAGAGAGGGGCATCTCCCCGGTCGCCAGACTTTCCCCCAGGACCCGCGCGTAGTCGCTCCCCAGGACGTCCCAGAACGCCCTGTGGAACTCCACGGTCAGCCCGTCCAGCCCCGGGGATTTTCCCCTCGAGAGCCGGTCGAAGGCACCGGTCAGCTCCGCCAGGCTTAGCGGAGCTTCCAGATTTTCGGCGCCCTCCGGGCTGACCTTCGGCAGGTCCTCCCACAAAACTCTACGCGCTTCCTCGCTGGACGGATCCGGAGAGAACAGGGCCCCGTAATATTCACGGGCCCTGTTGTTGACGCCCTCCGGATCCGAGACGAGAGAGCCGTCGTCGGCCAGCAGCGTCAAGAGCTGCTTACGGACACTCTGCCTTTTTTCCAGCGAGTAGAAGAAGGGGGAGCCGCGGTCCAGATCCCGCAGGAACCGGATCCGCGACCTCACGAACGCGCCTCGGGACCCGACGAGCTGCAGGTCCTTCAGCGCGGCCTTCTTCGCTTCGTACACCGTCCGCAGGGCCGGGTCCTGGACGACTTGACCGAGACGGGCTTCCAGGTCGAGCACCTCTTTTTCTAGGCGCCCGACCCTGGCCGCCCGCCTCTTGGTCGACCCCCTCGCGTACTCTTGACAGAAGATGCGGACGAGCCTTGCCCACGTCCCACCATAGCCTCAAGGAGGGGAAGCCCCCCTGCTTCCTTCTCCAGTCGGCCCAGAAACGACGGAACGATTCCTGGAACCGCACGTCCTCCAGCAGCTGGTTGTTAAAGTGCCAGTACGCGGACCCCGTCCTCGCGCGGAGCGAAGCGAGCTCCGCCCACACCAGGTGGTGGTCCGAACACGGCACCGGCCGCATGGAGGCCGCCGGGACGCAGGAAACGTACGCCCGAGACACGTAAAGGCGGTCGACTCTGGACCATCCTACTCCAGGCCTCACCCAAGTAAAGGCGCTGGAGTCGGGGTGGAGATTTCGCCAGACGTCCACCAAGTCGAAGGACCCGACCAGGTCCCTCAACTTCTCCATCGCCATAATGCACTGCAGGGCACCGGAGCGGTCCCTAATCCCAAAAAGTTAGTTTGCAGGTGCAGCAGGTAATCAGGAAGGCGAATGGAATGTTGGCCTTCATTGCGAGAGGGATGGAGTACAAAAGCAGGGAGGTCCTGCTGCAACTGTACAGGGTATTGGTGAGGCCGCACCTGGAGTACTGCGTGCAGTTTTGGTCACCTTACTTCAGGAAGGATTTACTAGCTTTGGAGGGGGTACAGAGACGATTCACTATGCTGATTCCGGAGATAAGGGGGTTACCTTATGATGATAGATTGAGTAGACTGGGTCTTTACTCGTTGGAGTTCAGAAGGGTGAGGGGTGATCTTATAGAAACATTTAAAATAATGAAAGGGATAGACAAGATGGAGGCAGAGAGGTTGTTTCCACTGGTCGGGGAGACTAGAACTAGGGGGCACAGCCTCAAAATACGGGGGAGCCAATTTAAAACCGAGTTGAGAAGGAATTTCTTCTCCCAGAGGGTTGTGAATCTGTGGAATTCTCTGCCCAAGGAAGCAGTTGAAGCTAGCTCATTGAATGTATTCAAATCACAGATAGATAGCTTTTTAAACAATAAGGGAATTAAGGGTTATGGGGAGCGGGCGGGTAAGTGGAGCTGAGTCCACGGCCAGATCAGCCATGATCTTGTTGAATGGCGGAGCAGGCTCGAGGGGCTAGATGGCCTTCTCCTGTTCCTAATTCTCATGTTCTTATGTTATGAAAGAGTGTTTTGATTGGGGGGGGGGGGGAGAAAGAGTGTTTGTGGGGGGCGGGGGGGGGGGGGGGGGGGAAGAGTGTTTTGATTGGGGGGGGGAGAAAGAGTGTTTTGATTGGGGGGGGGAGAAAGAGTGTTTTGATTGCGGGGAGAACTTTAAAAAAAAATTTGATTCTGGCATAAAGGCAGGACTTCTATTTTTTATTTGTTATTGATTGATGGCTTATTACTTTTTGTGGTTTGTTTGGTGCTTTTTAAGTCTTGGTGCAGCTCCCCTCAGCTTCCTTGTATTTTCTATTTGTTATTGAATGCTTATTTTTGTGCTTTGTTTAGTACTTTGTAAGTCTTGGTGCTTTAAATGTACTAACCCACGCTGATTTCTTAACTGCCCGCAAGGCTTTTCAGAACTGGCCACATACGCTGACCTAAGTTGATTTGGAGCAAGTTTTAGCTGACCAAAGTGGCATAAATGGCCAAAACTGGCGTAAGTGTCTGGCAACACCCCCTTTTGAAAAAAAAACTGAACTTAAAAAAAATCGAACCTAACTGACTTACTCTGGAGCAAATTTTGGGGGTGGAAATGGCATTTTTTAACTTACGCCAGAAAAAAACAACTTACTCCAAAAAAATTGATGCAAGTCATGGCCAAAATTGGGCCCAGAGAAACTAGTAACCGGGCTGCAAATCATGTATGCAACCTAAAATTTGTGGACTTTTGGGCGTAAGTGATTCAAGTGCATAAGTGCAATAAGCCCAAATCTTCTCGATCTTTTACAGCCTTCTAATGATCCCTCCACCTGAATATAACAGAGCCTCGTTTATGAGTTTCTGGCAATTGCACTTGCTGAAATGCTTTCTTAAAATTAAGACCAGATTTTGTGCCGCAGCAGGAAAGAGTCATTTTCATGACGTTTTAATGCAATTCATCGAGTGTTTTTAACAAAATATTATTCTCACTGTCACCTGCACTATATTTTCTATTTCTCTTAATGCATTTTTATAGCATAAGTTGCATTATAAAACTTTAATTTTCATACTTAAAGAAGGTAAATATGGTTGCGAGTTTGGTGTTTACCAATTGTTTATGCTGATATATGCTCATTTTTACGTTCAATTGTATTCTAAGGAGATTGGCAGGAAATTTAAGCGTAACTTAACATCAGGGCGTGGGAATGACCATATTTTCAGATCTAACTTCTGGGTTGGGGTCACAGAGGGAATTCCAGGCTACTGTTTTTAATAATATAGGGTCATTGTGCTATGTTTAATAATGGGATTATTGTGTTATGCTTAATAACTAGGTGATTGCAGAATGTTTAATGACATAGAAACATAGAAAATAGGTGCAGGAGTAGGCCATTCAGCCCCTCGAGCCTGCACCACCATTCAATAAGATCATGGCTGATCATTCACCTCAGTACCCCTTTCCTGCTTTCTCTCCATACCCCTTGATCCCATTAGCCGTAGGGGCCATATCTAACTCCCTCTTGAATATATCCAACGAACTGGCATCAACAACTTTCTGTGGCAGAGAATTCCACAGGTTAACAACTCTCTGAGTGAAGAAATTTCTCCTCATCTCGGTCCTAAATGGCTTACCCCTTATCCTTAGACTGTGTCCCCTGGTTCTGCACTTCCCCAACATCGGGAACATTCTTCCTGCATCCTGTCCAATCCCGCCAGTATTTTATATGTTTCTATGGGATCCCGTCTCATTCTTCTAAACTCCAGTGAATACAGGCCCAGTCGATCCAGTCTCTCTTCATCTGTCAGTCCTGCCATCCCGGGAATCAGTCTGGTGAACCTTCGCTGCACTCCCTCTATAGCAAGAATGGCCTTCCTCAGATTAGGAGACCAAAACTGAACACAATATTCTAGGTGAGTCCTCACAACTGCAGTAAGATCTCCCTGCTCCTATACTCAAATCCCCTAGCTATGAAGGCCAACATATCATTTGCCTTCTTCACCACCTGCTGTACCTGCATGCCAACTTTCAATGACTGATGTATCATGACACCCAGATCTCATTGCACCTCCCCTTTTCCTAATCTGCCGCAATTCAGATAATATTCTGACTTTGTGTTTTTGTCACCAAAGTGGATTGCACTATGCTTTCGTAACAGAAAGGTGATTATACTATGTTTAATAAGAAGGTGATTGTACCATGTTTAATCACACATGGTAATTGCACTATGTTTAATAATAGGATGATTGCGTTACGTTTAATAACAGAGGGTGATTGCATTATGTTTTAATAATGGAGGGTGATTCCCACTGTGTTTAATGACAGGGTGATCACTATATATCTTGTTACCGAGAGCATGCAGAAATCAAGCGCAGGCAGCGGAAGGAGCATGCGGCAAACCAGTCCCACCCATCCTTTCCTTCAACCCCACTGTCTGTCCCACCTGTAACAGGGACTGTAATTCCCATATTGGACTGTTCAGTCACTTAAGAACTCACTTTTAGACGGACTGCCTATGATGATGATGACTATATTTAATAATGGATTGAGCACTATGTTTAATGCAGTTTTGGCTGTGGCTCAGAGGGTGGCATTCTTGCCTCTGAGTCAGAAGGTGGTGGGTTCAAGTCTCATTCCAGAGACTTGAGCACATAAACCTAGGCTGACACGCCCGGTGCAGTGCTGAGGGAGCGCTGCACTGTCAGAGGTGCCATCTTTCGGATGAGACGTTAAACCGAGGCCCCGTCTGCTCTCTCAAGTGGACGTAAAAGATCCTATGGCCGCTATTTCAAAGAAGAGCAGGGGAGTTACCCCTGGTGTCCTGGCTAATATTTATGGGCCAATCAACATAATAAAAACTGATTAGTTTGTCATTATCACATTGCTGTTTGTGAAAATTTAACTCTTCACCTGTGTTTCTCCAGAACAAAACAAGCCGTCTATACATGGCCAAAAATACTTTATAACTTACATATTTCTGTATTTATATAATTTGTATGTATGCGTATGTAGCAAGTGTTTATGTCCGATCATTACACTGGACTATGTGTCCCCTTTTCCCCGACACAAGTCTGCATTGTTTGTCCATTGATTCAACCATCACCCTGTGCCAGCATTGGCATCTCTACTCTGCATAATCAAACCAAGGGGTCAATACCCCACCTCTCCTGGGTTTCCGAATGCTAAATAACAAGCACAGGCTAACTACTCGTGCAGTTTGTGCTCCGTGAAAGAAAGCAAGCCTACTTTAAAAAAAACTTTTATCGGGAAATGTTAATTAAATTAAATGGAAGAATGGAGACAAATTCATTCGAAGGATTTAGCTGCAAGTAAATCAATTATAAACTGTAAACCTAATCCACTGTCTGCCAAGGATTGAGAAATATAAAGTGGTTTTCAGGAGAGAAAAAAAATCTACTGCAGGAGTAGGGTTGATGGGCAGGTTGAATCGAAGATGTGCTGATCTGCAGATTCAGTGCTGGCTTCTTGGGAAATGATATAAGGGTGTAGCACAGACCAGCTCCCTCAATCATATCTGGTGTAGCACCACAGCAGACAACGAGGCCATTCTCTGGTGTCTCTGGTGGCTCCTTTCTGGAGAAAGAAAAAGGACTTACATTTCTGTCGTGCACATCATGACCTCAGGACGTCGCAAAGCGCTTTATAGCCAATGAAGTTAGACATTTAGACATGTAGGCACTGTTCTAATGTAGGAATCGCAGCAGGCAATTTGTGTACAGCACGCTCCCACACACAGCAATGTGATAATGATCAGATTATCTGTTTTTAGTGATGTTGGTTGAGGGATAAAGATTGGCCCCAGGACACGGGGATAACTCCGTGCCGTGGAATCTTGTACATTCACCTGAGAGGGCAGGTCAGTTTAATGTCTCATTCGAAAGACGGCACCTCCAACAGTGCAGTACTCCCTCAGGCCTGCACTGGGAGCATCAGTTGAGATTACGTGCTCTAGTCTGTGGAGTGGGGCATGAACCCAGAACCTTCTGGGCCAGAGATGAGGGAGCTACTCAATGAGCCGCAGCTGAGACCTTACAAAAGATGGGGCTGAGCTGTGATGTCCCCACTGACAATAGCCTGGGACAATCACCCTCTAGATGTTCTGATAAAGAGTGCCCAGTTGGGCAAGTTAATGGCGAGCTGCCAGATGGTCGCAGAGGATGGCCGCTGTGGCCCAGAGGAGTCTATCCCTTCGGGAGAGGAGATTTGATGTTATTTTGTCTTTTTTCACAATTCCACACATTGTTCAGTTCTGTAAAATGTTTACAGGTCTAGGGCTAGACTTTCCCTGAAGCCCCTCAACGCCCGATTGCCCGCTGATAAGAACTGCTAACGCTTGGTGAGTAACGCTGACAAGAGTTTCCATTTTTATGTATAAAGTAATTAAAACTAATCGTCTGGCGAGACTATGGGCGTTGCACACTCCTTGTTGGCGGTGTTCTCGGTGGGTAAGTGGAAAGTTAGCAACATGGGCGGTCGTTACCAGAATGGACAGTAAGTACTAAAATTAAGTCCGAGGCTGCGGTTGGGCCGAGGGAGGAAGGAAATCTTTAAAAAAATAAATTTCAATAAAAAAAATAAAAACATACAAAGCATTCCCAAGACAGTTTTAAACCTAATCTCCATTTTTAAAATTAAAAAAACATAAACAAAGGACCTTTAACTGACCTTTCTTTGCAGGGCCCCCCCCTTACTGCCCTGTTTAAGCAGCGTTTACAGGACGGGTCTCTCAGCGATCTCGAAGTTGGCGGTTGAGGCCAAACTTACGCCCTGACGGTTGTTCTCGGCGTTGCACGTGGGCGGTCTGGTCCCAGCGGGCAACTTCAGATGTGGGCGATACCATGAAAAAATGGAAGTGGAAACTTTCCCCGGGCGGAAAAACAGCTGTAGCGCCGAGAAAATCGCCGGCAATGAAACCGAAAGTCTAGCCCATGATGGTTACCAAAATCTCAGCCCAGATTTACGGTAATTGGCAAAAGAAGCAGAGGGAGAGGAGGATGACCTGAAACCCGCGTCTGAAAGGGCGGTGAAAGCAGGTTCAATAGTAACTTTCAAAAGAGAAATGGAGAATTACTTTGAAAGGAAAAACTTGCAGGGCTATGGAGAAAGGGCAGGGGGGAGTGGGACTGATGGGATCGCTCGCTCACAGAGCCGGCACAGGCTCGATGGGCCCAATGGCCTCCTCCTGCGCTGTATCGTTCTACGATTCAAATCTCTTTTCTGGGCATGTGGAGGAAATTAACACAAATACCAATTGTTAACTGTAAAATAAAGAGTCATTTTTGCTTTGGGTCAGAAAAGGTCTAAAAGTACGCATTCATTTCATTCATACTCATCTCCCAGGCTACGCGTTTTCTGACCAATGGCTAGGATTAATGTCGCAAAAATGAAGCATTTTCTAATATGAATATTGGCTTCTTTAACTCTGTTGTGAAATGCAAGGAGCTAATAAAAACATCTGCTCCACCCACAGAAAAATATGTCCTAGCTAATTTTGCAGGACAGGTGTCTCAGGGAGAGGCTCAGTCATTCAATTCAAATACTTGTGGAGCTGGTTTTCATTATAATGAATGGGCAACTTCTTTTGGGTTTAACAGACAGTTATTTAAGTCTGCTTGTGCCCAGTTGCTAGTCAAAGAGTATTTTCCAACCTGCTTGGTTCAAATTGGAGAGTCTATCTAAAGCATTTGCACAGCGATAGTCAAGGAGCGTGAGCAAAGGAAAGTAACGGCCACAAAAGAATATATTGTGCTACAGTCATGACTATTTAGTATTGTCTTTTTTATTTAAGGAGACAGTTAAGGTATCAGCCTTGGCTCAGTGGGTAGCACTTTCGCCTCGGGGTCATAGGTTCAAGCCCTACTCCAAGACCTGAGCATAGAAGCACAAACAGACATTGCAAATACCAAGCTAATATTTCCATCAAGAAACAGATTTAGAAGATTGACACACCCGAGACAAGTTAACATTTTAATGAGCCTGCCAAAATATGACAGAAATGCCAAGCCCGCCAAAATTTAAACAAAGAATCCGGGCTGATTTGGCGTGAAGATTAGGACAGCTCAAACAGTATAACTGGGCCCTGCTTTAACAAAGGGTATGCTATGCAGTTGCTACTGCCTCAGAAGACACTGCTAGGGACACTTAGCATCAAGAAGGGAACCGCAGCAGTTGTAACTAACTTCTCCAGCCTCGATATCCTGAAATCGGAAAAGGAAGGAAGAACATCACCATCGCGGCAGCAACCGACCACAGGCAACGTGGTACCACCAAAACCACCACGATCGACCAAATTCAAAACAAAACTCCACAAGGAAGAAACCGAAGAATCGAAAGTTCCACTCTACAAGCTAAGTCCTGACTTCCAACAGGAGAAAACATTACCTAAAGAGACTTTAAAACTATTTCTAATGAAAGAAAACGGGTACTTATCCCATAAGTCCAAAATGTACCCTACCGCATCAGCGGACACCACCCAACTGAAGATTGCACAGTAAGAAGTCTTCTCCAACATTCGGGGTACGGCAAGCAGAACCTACAGAAGCCAGCGAACCCCAAAATCGCGAACTATCGGCAACTGACCATAAAGGATTGGTAAGCATAATCCCTGTTTGCCCTGGAGTCTAATCTAGTCAGTGTTAGGTATTGGGAGGTGGGAGGTGTATTATTCACTGTAACCCCTTTGAATGGGTGATGTACTGTTCTTTATTAGAGTAATTCTAAGTTTGACATTGCATTTTTCTTGTCTTTAATAAAATCAAAGTTCTTTTGCATCAAACCAGTTGTCTCTTGCACTTTTGTCACCCCCCCCAAATAAATCCAGAGTCTAGAACCCAAGGGAGTGGGAGTGGAAGCGATTCGAACTGCTCAGAAGATCAAAGGTGAACCTGACCCCCGAGATCACCCCTTACAAAATGGCGACCGCGGCAGGACTCTGGTACAAGGGATGTGATGCAGAGAATGCTGGCTTGGGAGAAAGAACCAAGATGGAAGAGAGGATTTCCTCCTATGTGTATAAAAAAGTGAATGTCACTAAAGAGTGGGTGCTTGGTCTATTGCGTGCTGAGCATCCGGGAGACGCTGCAGCCCAGTGGACAGCAAGCTAGGACCATAAAGAATCAGTAGAAAAGGCAATTTGGTTGGTCTGTCTACAGTGACAGGTCCAACTCCTGGACAAAAGCATTGAGTCACTACAGGCAGAATTATGTGCAGAGACATCACAGGAAAGGGCTATGGCAGAAGAAAGGTTATGGGGAGAACTCCGTAAGCTAAAATAGGGAAAGGCACAACTAATGGAAAGATTTAAGAACAGCCAGGACTATTTTCAGTGTCAGGTTACCAAGGCTAAAAATAATAAAAAGATACTGAGGGAGGAAAGCACTCGCCTCACCCTTCAAGTAAAAGAGCTGGAGGAGAAATTAAGAGATGTACAGGCGGCTTATAAAGTAGCCAGCACTAACGGGTTTGAGTCAGGAGACCACGGTCCCTGCCAGCAACAAATCAAAAGTTTGAACCTTGCTCTGTCCAAGGCAAAAGGCATGGTATGCCTAATAAACCTGGGTATGCCCCAGATAAACCTGGAAGAGAAGGAGGAAACAGCCTGGTCACCATCTGTGGTGCCGGTGACTATACCGGTCCGGCAGCAGGAGGGGTGAACGAGTTGCGGGGTGGACAGGGATAGTAGACCACCACCACCTGTGGCGCCGAGTTTCAGCTTGGCTTGGCAGCAGGGAGGAGGGGTAGGCAAGCCAGAACAGGAAGGGCCAGAACCAGGGCCAATGTGCCCGGTCCGGCAACAGAACTTTGGCCAGCCCATCGGTGCTGGGGGTCAGGGGCCCCTGGAAAGTCAATTTGTGGTCCCCCACACTACCCAACAGCTTAGGGCTATGATAAGTCACCTGGGAAAGCTCACTCCAAAGGGAGACCCCACGGTTCACTTTATGGAAGTGGAACAGGCAGGGGATATTAACGGGTGCGATGATGCCGAGATAGCAAAGGTGCACCTCCTCTCACTGGACGGCAAGCTGTACCAGTCCCTCTCTGCCGAGAGCAAAAGGGGGCAGAGGACATGTGCCGCCGTCCAGGAAGATATTCCAGAAGCCATGGGCTGTAATGACGGGAGTCCCTTCTCCAGAGCAGAGAAAACAGTGCAGCTCACAGGGGAAACCCCACAGGCTTTCGCAGACAGGCTGTGGCCTGTGTACCAGAGCGCCTGTGGAGGGGACCTCAATCGAAATCGCCTAAGCCAGGACGAGAGAGCCCACTGGCTCCGAAGCCTGGTGGTAAACAGTTTACCACGTATAAGTACAAAGGCTGAGGCCTGGTTTGACCCGAGAGATCCCCAGGCCACCGAACAGGGAGTGGTCAGGCAACTGACCCTAGCCTACTGGAACGGCAGGGGGACGGAAGAGCACCCACCCAAGGGAAGGGTCCACAAAATCAGACCTAGTCAGGACAAGAGGGAATGGCACCACGAGGGGGGCAACCCCTCCGATACAAAACGTACCTGCTTCGGGTGCGGAAAGAGTGGGCACTGGAGAAAGGATTGTAGAAACCCATGGAAAAGTAGCGCAGGGAAGAGTTCTCCAGCCCCTGCCCAAAAGACCGAGACCGAGAAGCCAGCCCCTCCCCACACGTTTGATACCTTTCTGACTGCGCTGCGAACAATGCTAGATGGCTCTGGGAGGGTAGCCATCGTCACCGTAACCAAAATCCCATCTGCTCCATCCCAGCCAAGACTGTGACTAGGACAGGTGCCTGTTCACCTGTGTTCCCTCAAGTACGATGCGTGGGGGAGACCGACCATTCAGATGGAAGTGGAAAAGGTGAAAGGGACTTACCTGCTGGATACCGGTGCCTCAAGCACTCTCGTCTATGCAGCTAACCCCGCCGCCTGTCTAGCGGGGTTCCCTACAGCTTGGTGGGTTTCACAGGCGCTGAGCAGGCTGGCTCATTCTCCGTTCCGCTCTCCATTCGTTTAGGAACACTCCACACCAAGTAGACTAGTGTCCTGGTGAAGTGGGAACAGGAAGGGAGAGGGATCCTGGGGGCTGACTTCATTCTAGGCCACGGGATCCTAGTGGATTTAAGAAACCACTGTCTTTGGGGGTCAGTATGGACGGGATAGGAGAGTGAGGTGATGGTTATCCCAGAAAAACGGGGAAAAGGGACGGTGTGCACCATGAAGCCAAAGGAGGATTATGACCTTGAATCACTGGTCAGTAACACGCCGATCGAGTACCAAGAGTATGTGAGGGCAAACCTTGCAGCTTTTGCCATTCACAAACACGACTGTGGGAGGATAAACGGGGTTGAGGTTCGCGTAGATGGGGACCCCATGATCCGACCGCAGAAACAGTATAACTTGCCTAGGAGGCGGAGGCAGACATGGAAACAGCCTTGGGTTCTCTGGTTAAACAGGGGGTATTGAGACCAATAGCTACCCATGTGAACTCCCCATTGTGGCCGGTTACGAAACCGGACAACTCCTGGAGAGCCATGGTGGACTATCGAGTACTCGACCGTAACATCCTCGCCTGTGCACCCACCGTTGCTGCTGTCGCTGACCTCACTGGAAGTATCCCAGTCTCCGCGACCACCTTCACGGTGCTGGATATTTCCAATGGGTTCTGGTCCATACCTTTAAGAGGGGAAGATCAGAACAAGTTTGCTTTTACCTTTAAAGGACAGCAATACACTTGGAACTGTCTCCCTCAGGGCTTCCACAACAGCCCCAGTATTTTCCATCAATGTATGGCCAACTGTTTAAAGAGCTTCATCAGACCCCAGCAGCTGGTACAGTATGTGGATGACCTGCTCCTGTTCACCGATGAGGGGGAGGAGCATGGCCCACTGCTGGCTGAACTGCTGGAGCTGCTGAAAGAAGAAGGATTTAAAGTGAATCCCAAGAAGGCACAGATCGGCCTGAAGGAAGTAAAATTCCTGGGACTGGCTGTGCGCGCTGGGGAAAGGGCCATTGACAAAGCTAGAAGGGAAGCAGTGCAGAAGTTACCCGCCCCCAACACAGTAACAGGAGTAAGATCTTTTCTCGGGCTAACCGGGTAATGCGGAGATTTCATTGAGGATTATGCAGCCACCGCAGCCCCTCTGCTCCGACTCCCACACAAGGGAGTGGAGTGGGAATGGGACGAAGGCTGTGAGGCAGCATTTATCCAATTCAAGAAAGATCTGCAGACCACACCAGCTCTAGGGGCCATAGATGGGGGTAAAGAGTTTTTCCTGGAGGTAGCAGCCAGTGGGGACAGCCTGAGTGCGGTACTGCTCCAAGAGTGGCACGGCCGGCTGAGACCAGTGGTCTACTCCTCCAGGATACTCACGGACATGGAGAAGGGATACTCCAACTGTGAGCGGCACCTCCTACCCACCCACTGGGCTGTGAAAATGTCACTGATCTTCACAGGGAGGTCCCCTATCATACTCCTTACCCACCATACGCTCACCCAAATACTCCTGGATGGGAGAATCAAGGACGGGACAGTGAGCAGTGCCCGCATTGCTCGCTGGACCCTGCTCCTCTCTCAAATGGATCTAAGGGTAAAGGGTCTCTGTGAGCCAAGACTCGCAGCCAACATGATTTATCCAGGGACAGCCCACCGGTGTTCCATGGAAGGGGTATGGGAAATTAACATAGGTTTTCGGGCTGGGTTACACCCCACAGGCCGAGAGATCTACGCGGACGGTTCAAGCACGGTATCCGCGGGTGAACGACTCACAGGCCGCGGAGATTATGACCCAGAGGCAGGCATTGCCCTGGCGATTAAACACCCCAGTACTATGAACGCCCAGCACGCTGAACTGTCTGTGGTGGTGTACATAGTCACACACCCCGAAGCATTCCCCACCCCATACACGATTTGCTCGGACAGTATGTTCGCATGCAATTCGTGTACGGAGTACCTGGCTATCTGGTCCCGTCGCGGATATTCATCTGCAGACGGGAGACCCCTGGTAATTAAGCCCCTACTGGAAAAGATCATGAAAGCCGTGGGGGAGGAAGGGGAGATATATATACATAAAGTGAAGGCACATTCCACCACTGAACCCCGTAGCGAGAGAAACAGTAGGCTGACATGTTGTCCAAGCAGGGTGCCCGCACGGGCAAGCTCTGGGATCCGTACAACCCAGGACCCATCGCAGCAGGGAGGGCAGGGGTAGCATTGTCTCCGGACCTAAGACCGGTTCAGACCCAAGACCCCGTCCTCAAAACTTTCCTGAACACGCTAGCAAAAGGGGAAACGATAGACGGCCCAGAAGGCACCGCAGTGATTGCCATTAAAGAAGGCATGCTGTTCAGGGGGGAGCAATGGGTAGTGCCGCAACAACACCGAAGAGAATTCGTCCAGCTGGCCCACGGGGGTCGAGGAGCAGGACACCCCGGACCTGAGACCACTTGGCAACGAGTGGAACAGGCAGGGTGGTGGCCAGGACTCAGGGAAGACGTCCGCGAGTTCTGTGCTAGCTGTCTGGTGTGCGCGGCCAACAACCCTGACCCCCAGAAAAGAAAGCTGTCTATGGGACATATCAGGAGGGTAGAGGGACCCTGGCAGTCGATCCAGATCGACTACATTGGGCCCCTACCCATTGCCCAGGGAGGCTACAAGCACTGCCTTTTATTGGTGGACGTATTCACCAAATGGATGGAAGCCTTCCAATGCCAAACGGCCACTGCCCTGGGAACAGCCAGGATCCTGGTCAGGGAAGTGTTCTCCCGATGGGGACTACCACAATACGTGGAATCCGACCAAGGGAGTCACTTAAGGAGACCCTTAAGGTGCTCGGCATCAAAGGGAAATGGCATGTCACCCACAACCTGCAGTCATCCGAGCGTTTAAACTGTACCATCAAAGAAAGGCTGCGCAAAGAGACAGGAGACTCACCCAAAGGGTGGGTAGAGGTTCTACCACTGGTCCTCATGGGGATCTGGGCCAGCCAGTCAAAGAGCACGGGGTACTCCCCGTACAAGCTCATGACCAGCAGAGCCATGCGAACCCCCACCCATGTATTAGCCCCGGGACTCACGGAAGGTCAGCTTAGGGAAGCGAGCCGGGACAGCTTTGTCAGGAATCTGTTTGAACACCTTAAACAGATTCACTGGCAGGCTGCTAACAACATGGAAAAACAGCATCGGAGCAACCGACTGCTGCTAGAGCCCCGCAAACACCACGAATGGGAGGTAGGGGACCAGGTCATGGTAAGGAACTACGCTCGAGTAGGGGTGTTTGAGGCACTGTACATGGGACTGTACCACATTGTCGACAAAGCAAGCCCCATGGTTTATGCCGTGAAAATGCCCCGCCATACAAAGTGGTTCCACATAAACCACTGCAAACTTTTCAACCCTGGGGCAGCAGCTAAACGTAAGGGACAGCCAAAGACAGTGAACCGTACTAAAGGCAGGGATCCCTAGCCAACCGCCCCCGACTGTGGAAATCCCACAGGGGATGTGGCAGACCTACAGACTGTACCTAGAGGGGCGGTGGACTGTGTTACTGGAGGAGCGGTCCCCCCCATCATTTGGGACTCGGACGCACCCCCAGTAGCTGGAGCCCTAAGAGGGACTCCCCGCACACCACGGCCTAAGACACCGTGGTCACCAGCGCCCCAATTTAAGTGGTTCAGCCCAGGGAGAGGGACCAGCCACGAAAGGGTACCTAAAATCAGGGACCAGCCTGCGAGCAGGGACCCCCAGCCAGTAGCCTCGGGCGACAAGGGACCCCCAGAAGAGATAGTGGTGGACCAGCCACCAATTGGGAGCCCCCAGCCCGTAGCCCTCGACCAGGCAGAACCCCCCAGGTGAAGAAATGAACCGGCAGCCACCCCAAAGGAGCGGTGTGCTGCAGCACTGGAGGGAACGTTCCCCCGATAGTATAGGACTCAAACCCACCTCCGGTCAGGACACGCCGGGTCCTGCGGTACAGGCCGACTTACTACCGGCCCCGCTGGAAACCCAGAGGCCAGAGAAGAAAGGAGAAGGACAGGGATTAACCTGGCCACACGTAGATGGGTGGCAGATGTACATATAGCACGATATGAATTTAAGTATGTTTAGTAAGGATTTAGCGTAGTGTAGGATTATCTGTGCAATGATAGTGACATATGTACTAGTTAGTGGGGTAAGAGAAAGAATCCACCTGTGCAGCTATTTAAAAGAGGCACAGGCTGGGTAACATCCGGGAGTAGGAAGAATCTACCGGTATAGCTATTAAAGGAAGCACCGGTAAGATAAGAGTAAAACGGCTGTAAAAGCAGACATCAGTTCCATGCGGAATTGAATAAGACAGCCGGTCGATTAAAGATTGTATTGTGTGTCTGAGAAGAAATGAGCCCAAATTGGAACCCGGTCATCTTTGTGAAGCCAGAGTGCTTTTCTCAGGGCTGGACAATCTGTTTTATGTGGCCCTACAGGAAGAACAACATGAGAAGGATCCTGTTCCTGCTCACCCTGATAAGGATGAGCAGCGGCGGCCGAGGAGACGTGGAAGAATCCCTCATTTATGGGTGCTCGGGAGAGAGAGCACCAATCGTGACAGCAGGCACACCGGGTGTGGAAGAGCTCACCGTTTACGCCCACGAGGGAACGTGACCAGGGTGGCTGGGATCTAACTCCACCCGCTACTCCAGCCAGGAAGGGTTTACCTCTGGGGAGGCCTCCGTTCCATGCCCCCGGATACGGGTCGTTGCTGCGTGGGTCAGTGTCACGGAGGGAAAACGTGTATGTTTGACTTGTAAAGGAAAGATTCCCCTGGGTAGATGGGGGTGGCTCAGGAAGATGAGCAAGGATGTGGGGGATCAGCACTCGGACAGGAAAAGACTTGGTAATGACACGTACCGTACCATCACGGGGACACGGGGAGGAGTGAAGGTGTGTTGGAACAAGTGGTGGGAGTCTGAACAGGGAATTTACATTTGCATGTAGGGGTCAGAGGGGATCTGTCCCGCAGGCATATCAATCGCCTTCACCAGGCAATGGCAAGATGAAGGGGGAAGGGATGGGGTGGGATTCTAGCCCACACTGGTGCGTGGTCCCACACTCCCCACTCCCAATTAACGCCACTGAACTAAGAGCACACATTGAGAAACCCCTGCCCACAACCCCACCAATACGCACAGTAATAGAGAGGTGTCCTCCCACCACCAAGGGACCTGGGAACGGATTAGTATTGGTACCGACCGAGAAGGTGTTTTACCAGCGGGTAACACGATGCAGTAGCTTCAGTTGTTTTAAACCTTACCGAGGTGCACTTATCTGCATGGTGCCCGAAGGACAGAGCAGCTATACCAGGCCCGACTTAGAGAAATGTTCAAGAAATGTTACGAGTTAGACTTTGGGAATGTCGACAAAACAGGTTTATACACCCTATACGCTAGGGACACCATGGGCATGGGGAGACCTAGAAGGGAAATCTTGAACGACATTTTTACTGCTATAATACAGGGTCCTCTGTGATAAATAGCCTGGAAGATATAGAACCACAAACACAGATAAATGGTTTAAAGAACCAACTGAGAAAGATCTGAATCAGGAAAACACAGTAGTAGGCTCAGAGCTACATGAGGACCAGGCTATAACGGTCCATTTAAAAGAGATTGTGGCTGAGCTGGAAAAACATGCACAGACAGTGAATGCACTTATACGGGAGGATAGAAATGCTTCCGACCAGGCTGCACAGAATGAGGTGTGTGTGCTGTATGGGGCATGGTTGTTGGGCGAGGGCCGCAACAACATGGAGGATTTAAAACAAGGTTTAATCCCCTCCTGGGTCAGTAACAAGCACCTCGCAGCCCACCACCCTATAACTAAACCTATGCGAGCTCCGCCTAGCCTCTGAAGCCTACCCTGTCCCAGTAGACTGTGGGAAATCTAACCACACTATTATGGGGATAGTATTAAGGATGCTGGTCATGGGTGGGACAGCCCGACCCGCACCGGTATACCGGGTGGAGAACATTGGAATTATTCAGGGAGGTGCACATGTTCGTTTCACAGCGGTCCCATCCTATGTCATGGTATGACGGGTATTGACCTCTCCGGGTACCGGAGCCGGGGTGCACACGTAATACTGTGTCCCCAGCACTTGAACACTATTCTAAATCACAGTGTGGGTTTAAAGCTGCTGGAGCACAGCCTATTAACTGCACCATGGAGGTACTGGCACAAGACCATGCCCCTCCACAGGTAGCATACATAGGGGGTGGGACATATTGTGTCACCACCTGTGTGCCCCACGACCAGCATGGACACTTCTGGTGTCCGGTGAGTGTCAGCAGTTTTTGTTTTAAACCTGAGGCATCTGTTCAAGTGGCCCAGGAACGGATTGTCCCCATTCCCGAACCCTCCACTGTTCACCTCACTGTGAGGGAAAACATTACAAACCTGCAGGATTATGTTACACATTTTGGCTATGCAATTCCCCCTCTACCCGAACATCTTACCGCTCTGCTAGCAGCTGTAGTAATCTCACAAAAACATTTCTATACTCTAGAACAGAAAACCATTGAAATAGGGAGAAAGATTCTTGAGATCACAATTCCGCCTTGGTAATATAGAAGTTCCTGCCGGGATCAGATAGCTTCTCACGTTTTGGTTGTCTGTCAACTCGTGATTATTCTTTACTTATGGTGTCTCACTTGCCGAGTGAAACGCAGAGGCCGTCAGGTCAGGCACCAAAGGGTGCTGTACGCTCCTTGGCCGAACTTGGGAATCGCACAGGGAGGGGTGACACCATGTTACAATGTTTGATTTGTTTTAAGTTTACCAGCTGTAAAGCACCGAAATCGAGTGTTGTAAGAAATGTTACTTAAAAATGTGTTTGACTATGTACCTTTATTTTAATTAAAAATGTGTTTGGCTATGTACCTTTGTTTTACTGTAAAACGGAGTAAAGGGGGGTGTCGGACCTCCTCTATGCTGTAATAGAATTGAAATGACTGTATTTGCCTGTAAACTGCATTGCATTTCAAAGGGGGATGCACATTAAGGTTTTAGCTAGGTAAATACAGGGAGTCAGGAATTTTGCTCGCCTAGCATGACACTAAAGTACGTAGAGTGTCACAGGGGGGACTGAAGGGGACAAAATTCATGGGAACCCCCCCCCCGCCCAGTGTTTGGACTCATTGGAAAGGAAATTTAATTTGGAACGATCTACCAGAAAGTTTGAAATCCTAAAGTACACATGGAAGAAACTACGAACTTTAATCGAATTTGGGATTTTACAAGACAAATTTCATCTGTGTGGGCAGGGCTAGAGAACTAAAGGATGGCTATCCTACAAAGAAACCAGTTTGAGTATTAAAGCTGTCTGGGGCATTGAAACTAAAGTAAATTGTCTGGAGAATTATGTATACTCGAAAATCCTTCTCCACAGGAGACATTAAAATAGCAACAATTAACCCAGAGATAGCTAACCATCAACCTGAATCTGGAAAGCCATTTCAGCATATGCATAACAAACAAAGGCCCATCCAGCCCGCATGAAAAAACCCAAGCACAAACAGACATTGCAAATACCAAGCTAATATTTCTATCAAGAAACAGATTTAGAAGATTGACACACCCGAGCCAAGTTAACATTTTAATGAGCCCGCCAAAATATGACAGAAATACCAAGCCCGCCAAAATTTAAACAAAGAATCCGGGCTGATTTGGCGCGAAGATTAGGACAGCTCAAACAGTATAACTGGGCCCTGCTTTAACAAAGGGTATGCTATGCAGTTGCTACAGCCTCAGAAGACACTGCTAGGGATGCTTAGCATCAAGAAGGGAGAGAGACCACCGCAGCAGTTGTAACTAACTTCTCCAGCCTCGACATCCTGAAATCGGAAAAGGAAGGAAGAACATCACCATCGCGGCAGCAACTGACCACAGGCAACGTGGTACCACCAAAACCACCGCGATCGACCAAATTGGAAACAAAACTCCACAAGAAAGAAACCGAAGAATTGAAAGTTTCCACTCTACAAGCTAAGTCCTGACTTCCAACAGGTGAAAACATTACCTAAAGAGACTTTAAAACTATTTCTAATGAAAGAAAACGGGTACTTACCCCATAAGTCCAAAACGCACCCTACCGCACCAGCGGACACCACCCAACTGAAGATTGCACAGTAAGAAGTCTTCTTCGACATTCGGGGTACGGCAAGCAGAACCTACAGAAGCCAGCGAACCCCAAAATCGCGAACTATCGCCAACTGACCATAAAGGATTGGTAAGCATAGTCCCTGTTTGCCCTGGAGTCTAATCTAGTCAGTGTTAGGTATTGGGAGGTGGGAGGTGTATTATTCACTGTAACCCCTTTGAATGGGTGATGTACTGTTCTTTATTAGAGTAATTCTAAGTTTGACATTGCATTTTTCTTGTCTTTAATAAAATCAAAGTTCTTTTGCATCAAACCAGTTGTCTCTTGCACTTTTGTCACACCCCCCAAATAAATCCAGAGTCTAGAACCCGAGGGAGTGGGAGCAATTCGAACCACTCAGAAGGTCAGAGGTGAAACTGACCCCCGAGACCACCCCTTAGAAGTCAGTGAAGAATTTTTCCCCTGATTCCCATTGACTTCAGTTTTACGAGGGCTCCTTGATGCCACACTCGGTCAAATGCTGCCTTAATGTCAAGGGCAGTCACTCTCACCTCACCTCTGGAATTCAGCTCTCTTGTCCATGTTTGGACCAAGGCTGTAATGAGGTCTGAAGCTGATTGGTCCTGGCGGAACCCAAACTGGGCATCGGTGAGTAAGTGCCGCTTGATAGCACTGTTGATGACACCTTCCATCACTTTGATGATGATTGAGAGTAGACCGATGGGGTGGTAATTGGCCGGATTGGATTTGTCCTGCTTCCTGTGGACAGGACTTATCTGGGCAATTTTCCACATTGTTGGGTAGATGCCAGTGTTGCAGCTATACTGGAACAGCTTGGCTAGAGGCACGGCTAGTTCTGGAGCATGTCTTCAGCACGGCAGCCGGGATCTTGTTGGGGCCCATAGCCTTTGCTGTATCCAGTGTGCTCAGCTGCTTCTTGATATCACGTGGAGTGAATCAAATTGGCTGAAAACTGGTTTCTGTGATGGTGGGGGCCTCAGGAAGATGCCGAAAAGGATCATCTACTCGGCACTACTGGCTGAAGATGGTTATAAATGCTTCGGCTTTGTCTCTTGCACTTGCGTGCTGGGAGCCGCCATCATTGAGGATGGGGATGATCTTGGAGCCAACTCCTCCCGTTAGTTGTTTAATGGTCCAACACCATTCACGACTGGATGTGGCAGGACTGTAGAGCTTTGATCTGATCGCTTTATTGTGGGATCGCTTAGCTCTGTTTATAGTATGCTGCTTCCGCTGCTTAGCATGCGTGTAGTCTTGTGTTGCAGCTTCCCCAGGTTGGTACCTCATTTTTGAGTACACCTGGTGCTGCTCCTGCCGTGCTCTTCTGCACTCCTCATTGAACCAGGGTTGATGGTAATGGTAGAGTGAGGGATATGCCGGGCCATGAGGTTACAGATTGTGGTGGAATACAATTCTGCTGCTGCTGGCCCACAGCGCCTTATGGATGCTGGATCTGTTCTGAATCCATCCCATTTAGCACGGTGATAGTGCCCCACAATACAATGGAGGCTGTCCTCAGTGTGAAGATTCGTCTCCACAATGACTGTACGGTGATCACTGCTACCAATGTTGTCATGGACAGATAGATTGGTGAGCACGAGGCCAAATAGGTTTTACCCTCATGTTGGTTCTCTCACCACATGCCTCGGGCCCAGTCTGGCAGCTATGTCCTTCAGGACTTGGCCAGCTCGGTCAGTGGTGGTGCTACTGAGCCACTCTTGGTGATGGGCATTGAAGTCCCCCACCCAGAATGCATTCTGTGCTCTTGCTGCCCTCAATGCTTCTTCCAAGTGATGTTCAATATGGAGCAGCACTGATTCATCAGCTGAGGGAGGTATACGTACACAAATCCTTGAAGGTGGCAGGACAGGGCAGGTGGATAAACAAGCATATGGGATCCTGGGCTTCATAAATAGAGGCTGAGACTACAAAAGCAAGGAAGTTATGATGAACCTGTATAAAACACCGGTCCAACCTCAACTGGAGTATTGTGTCCAATTCTGGGCACCGCACTTTAGGAAGGATGTGAAGGCCTTAGAGAGGGTACAGAAAAAGATTTACAAGAATGGTTCCAGGGATGAGGGACTTCAGTTACGTGGATAGACTGGAGAAGTTGGGGTTATTCTCCTTGGAGCAGAGAAGGTTGCGAAGAGATTTGATCGAGGTGTTCAAAATCATGAGGGGTCCGGACAGAGTCGATCGAGAGAAACTGTTTCCATTGGTGGAAGGGTCGGGAACCAGAGGGACACAGATTTAAGGCGATTGGCAGAAGAACCAAAGGTGACACGAGGAAAAGCCTTTTTACGCAGCGAGTGGTTAGGATTTGGAATGCGCTGCCTGAGAGGGTGATGGAGGCAGACTCAATCGTGGCTTTCAATAGAGAGTTGGATAAGAAGGAACAAAAATTGCAGGGCTGGGGTGAAAGGGCGGGGGAGTGGGACTAGCTGGAGTGCTGTTGCAGAGAGCCGGCACGGTCTCGATGGGCCAAATGATCTCCTACTGTGCTGTAAGCGTTCTATGATTCCATGATCCCTGGGCATGCCTACTATTTTAATTAGGAGGTGAAAGGATGAATCTGACCGCAGCTCCCTGAGGTGAGAATGCAGTGCATTATCCCACTGAAGAAGTCAGTCCAATTACAATTAACCATGACATCATCCCTGCAGAGCCCCAGTGTAAAGATTTTTTCTAAGTAGTGGAAAATGCAAGTTGAGTTATCAGCACTTCTAGATTCTGCGGCTCAGCAGAGTGCGATCATGCTAAACCCATCTTACTGCAACAAACTGCCTGATGTCCCTTTCCATTTATCGCACAAGAAGCGTAAATCAATGTCAGTTGGACGCACTTAGTCTGCCTTTCCAAATATCTTTGCTAATTAACAAAATTGCTTTTCGATCTTGTTCAAAACCAACTGCTGAAGACAGGAAAATATTTGACAAACTGTCTTATTTTTATTACGAAACTAAAAAAAAAACTGGGCACTTCTCTGCGCAACATCCACCCTTCTATCTAAACTACATTAACCAGCTTAAATGAACGGCTCCACTTTTTCCCATTACGAATTCCTGCGGCCACATTTATAACGGGCACATTCCATGTAATGTTGTCACGCTGTAATTACACCCTCCCATTAACGGAGGCACTGCAGTGGGACCACTGGTGGGAGGGTTTAATAACAGCGTCATGCCAGTTCCCATTATAAATCAAGACAAAGGGATTCATAATGGAAACATGCAAAAATAAGGATAGAATGTCTGAATTATGTCTGCGCGCCCTTGAACTTTAACCCCGCTTCACCTGAAGACTACATTTGGTCTTGACCCCCTCTGTGTGCAATGCCAGGGGAGATCGGCTTGCCCATTTGACCCATCATTCTACATTCTAATTTAGATTCTAATATTAATTTCACACCCACCGTATTTTCACCTACGAAGAATATTACTAACACACGAACAATGATGGACAGGTACAGGCCCTCTGGTTCATCCAGCCTGTCCCACACAATCGGCATACCTTCTTTATTACACTATATACACCATCCCACTCAAAACCATGTGATCTCCAGGGAGAGGCAAAAACACAGATGAAAAACCCAGGCCAAATTTGGGGGGGGGGGGAAAGAATTCTTTGAAATTCCTCTCCGACCCACCTCGGCAATCAAAACTCGCCCAGGAGATTCTGGCCCCCAATTCCCTGCAGTACCTACCTTCTGTAAGAGTTAATCTCCGCTGCAGCCAAAAACAAATCCAGCTCTCGCTTGAAGGAATTCAGCGAGTTCGTGTCCACCACATGAGATGGGAGCCTGTTCCTCAGGTCTACTATTCTCTGGGAAAAGAACCACCTCCTGACATCTAACCTAGATCTAGCCTTATACAATTAAATTTGTGCCCCCAGGTCCTGCCTAAACTAGTTAATTGAAATAAACGGTCAGCTGGAACACAATCTATTCCCTTCATTATCTTAAAAACCTTAATCAGATCCTCTCTAAGTCTACGCTTCTCTAAGGTAAAGAGTCCCAATTCTTTTAGCCTATCTTGATAACTAAGATGCTTTAGACTGGGAATTAGTCTAGTGACCCTCCTCTGCACCCTCTCCAAAGCCTTAATATCATTCACCGTGTGAGGAGACCAAAACTGGACAGTGTTCCATGTGCGGCTTGATTAAGATCGTGTACAAGGACAAAACACTATGCCTTGTCTTGTACTCAGTTGATAGACCCCAACACCCTATTTGCTTTAGCTATCGCTGCACAGCATTGCTCATGTACCTTTAAGGATGTATGCACTAGAATGCCCACATCTCTTTATATTTCCACCATCTGTAATGCCTTTCCCTGGAGGGTGTATGAATGTTGAGCATTTTCCCTGCCCACATGCTAACCCTGCATTTATCCAAGTTATACATCATTTTTCAGTCTTGAGCCCAATCTCCCAACACTTTAAGATCTGCCTGAATCAGACGAGCCTCTTCTACAGTTCCAACACTCACAGATCTTGGTATCATCCGCAAATTTGCAGAATGTGTCCCCAACCCCTGAATCCAGATCATTCATAAAAATAGTGAAAAGCAATGGTGCTAAAGCTGATCCCTGCGGAATACAATGGGTGACCAGTCTCCAAACAGATCCAAATCCATCTATAACTGCTCTTTGCCTACGTCCTGCCAGCCAGTTCTGTATCCAGCTCAATATATTACCACTAATCCCAGAGACTTTGATCTTATGGAGAGGTCTCTTGTGTAGTACCTTATCAAAAGCTTTTTGGAAATCTAAGTAGACATTATCTACTGGACCTCGCTCATCCACCAACTTCTTTAAAAAGTACAATTAGGTTTGTAAGACATGACCTTTTTATGAAGCAATGTTGCGTGTTCCTAATATGTCCCACTCTATCCAAGTATTCATATATTGCATCCCTAATGACCCTTTCAAGCATCTTACCTATTACTGATGTTAAACTAATGGGCCTATAGTTAGCTGGGTCTGTCTTGTCACCTTTTTTAAAGATGTGGTCTACATTAGCCAGCTTCCAGTCTATAGGAACCATTCCAGAGTGCAGTGAGCTATTAAAAATACAGGCTAGGGCCTCGCACAGCAGTCCCCCCCAATGAGGGATTCTAGCACATAATCCTGGAGGGAAAAGGTTGATAGAACCATAGAGGTTCGCACCACAGGAGGCTGCTTGGCCCATTGGGTCCATGCTGGCTCTTTGCTGGATCAATCCCAAACTAATCCCACCACCCTGCTCTCTCCCAATAGCACTGTGTCGGCCTCTGCTCCAAACATGTATCTAGTCTTCTGTTGGGTATAGCATAGAGAAATAAAAGCATGAGATGAAAAATGGAATTGATCTCAATAGCTTAGTATTGTTTACAACTCAGTCGGTTTGAACCTGAAATTGCCTTGCCCTTCCCTATCTCAGTTACCTACTCAAGCCATTCAACCTTCCGAGAACTCTGTGCTACTCCAATTCTCTCCACTTGATTTCCGTGATTTCCTTTGCCCCACCATTGACGGCTGTGCCTTCAGCCGTCTAGGCCCGGACCTCTGGAATTCCTTCCCCGCACCTCTCCATCGCTCTCTCTCCTTCTTTACGTCGTTCCTTAAAACTTACCTCTTTGAGCAACAGAACAGTTCCATATTCCAATCCAAATTCATGATGACGTAAAGGCGATTTTTGGGTGTGGACCTGGGCTTGACAAAGAATGGATCGGATATTTCCCAAACTATTTCACATCAGGATTTCAGTCAGGAGAGGAAGAAAAAGAGAGTGAAGGAAAAGTGACTGTTGGATTAAAAGAGAAAGGAGAAAAAGAGAGAAGATAAAATAAGTAGCTGGAAGGGAAAAGAGATGGACAGATGGAAAGAAAATGAAAGGAGAGAATGAAAATCGTTATACACAAAAAGAAGACAGGAGAGGTTGAAACTGACAGAGCGAGAATGACACAGTTATAAAGAAAGGAGAGAAAAAGGGATAGAAAATAAGATACAAAAAGAAGTGTAATAGAGACAAAGTAAATAGAATGAGAAAGACACAGAGAAAGAAAGAGTAAACAAGTCAGAAAGAGAAAGGAGATTGAAAAGGGTCGAAAGTGATGGGAAGCGTGCGTGAAAAAAGAGAAGAGAAAGATGACTTGAAATTATGAAAATTGAGAATGTGGTGATGAAACAGGGTGATGTAACGGGGTGATGTAACACGGGGTTGTAATGGGGTGATGTAACACGGTGATTTAACGGGGTGACTAAGCGGGGTGATGTAACACGGCGATGTAACGGGGTGATGTAACACGGTAATGTAACGGGGTGATGTAACATGGTAATTTAACACAGTGATGTAACGGGGTGATGTAACGGGATGATGTAACACGGTGATATAATGGGATGATGTAACGGGGTGATATAACGGAATGATGTAACACAGTAACACGTTGATGTAATGGGGTAATGTAACATGGTGATGTAACGGGGTGGTGTAATGGGGTGATGTAACGGGGCGATGTACCACGGTGATGTAATGGGGTAATGTAATGGTCATGTAACGAGATGAGGTAACACTGTGACATAATGGGGTGATGTAACACGGTGATATAACGGGACGATATAACATGGTGATGTAACGGGGTAAGGTGACACGGTGATGTAACACGGTGATGCAACGGAGTGATGTAACACGGTGATGTAACAGGGTAATGTAACAGGGTAATGCAACATGGTGATGTAACACGGTGATGTAACGGAGTGATCTAACGGGGTGATGTAGCGGGGCGTGTAACGCGGTGATGTAACACGGTGATGTAACAAGGGAATGAGACACGGTGATGTAATACGGTGATGTAATAGGGTGATGTAACATGGAGATGTAACACGATGATGTGACGGGGTGATGTGACGGGGTGATATAACATGGAGATGTAACACAGTGATGTAACAGGGTGATGTAACACGATGATGTAACACGATTTGCAATTGTGTTTTGTACCAGAGAAGCACATGGATTCTGGGCCAATAGCAGAACTTATTCAAGAAATAGCATTTTGAAATAATTACATTTGGGTCCTAAAACTTTTCCTCATGAGGGAAGCCATTAGCTCAGTTACAATCAGCAGCGGGACTGTTAATGCTGCCATTATTGATTTACTGTCTGAGCTTCAAATTCTTAGCTCAGAAGGAGAGAGCAGTTGTAATATCAGAATTAATTTCCTTTAATAAGTTACAGGTGGTCTGTCAATTATTATCCATAATCGGCCTTAACAGCCTATTATTAACTGTTATATCAGAGCTATGTTATTACAACTAACATTTCAAACAGTTTAAAGGAGCTTTCCGCAACACACAGAGAAATTTAAAAGATGGATCTACAAGATGTCCAAGTCTGACAGTCGATTTCACCCGATGGGGAAATACTCTGATAACCTGTTACTGTCACGGGGCAAAGCAGCATTGTTACTTTATCATCAGTTTAATCAAACTCAGTGGGCAATCTGATTTCCAAAGGAAATGTCTCCTTAAAGCTGATGGTGTCGGCAGTTCTGCAGCTCATTTCTGTGGAATTCCCTGCCGCAGAGAGTTGTTGAGGCCAGTTCATTAGATATATTCAAAAGGGAGTTAGATGTGGCCCTTGCGGCTAAAGAGATCAAGGGGTATGGAGAGAAAGCAGGAATGGGGTACTGAAGGAATGATCAGCCATGATCTTATTGAATGGTGGTGCGGGCTCGAAGGGCCGAATAGCCTACTCCTGCACCTATTTTCTATGTTTCTATGTTTCTAAGTGAGTCACTTGATCAGTTTTTAATTTTCAACAATGTTATCTCAAATGGCTGTGCTCAAAAGAACACAAACACAGATGCACACACGCAGACACACACAAACATGCACACACACATACACAGACACACACAAATACGCAAACATACACATGCAGACACACACAAACACACACACACAGACACATACGAACACGCACACACACACAGACAAACACACACAAACACGCGCACACACATATAGACACACACAAATACACACACACAGACACACACAAACACACAGACACACACAAACACACAGACACACACACACACAACTACGCACACACACGCACACATGCAGACACACACACCCAGACACACACAAACACACACGCATACACATACAAACGCGCACAGACACACACAAATACGCACACACACACGCGCAGACACACACAAACACACACACACACACTCAAAACACGCACACACACATAAACAGACACACGCAAACACGCAAACACACAGACACACAGACACACAATCATGCACCCACACAGGTACACACACACTCCGCCCCCCACTCTTTCCCCACCATAGCCTGCCAATGTTTTCCTTTTCAAGTATTTATCCAATTCCCCGTTTGAAAGTTACTATTGAATGTGCTCCCACCGCCCTTTCAGGCAGCACGTTCCTGATCACAACAACTCGCTGAGTAAAAAAAAAATTCTCTTCATCTCCAGCCTCAACTGTATTTTGGAGGAGAGAGTTCCAGAATTCCATTACCCTTCGTGTGAAAAAATGCTTACGAATTTTATCGAATCCTTTTAACATTTTAAGTTCCTTGGCGTTGCATTAAGAAAACAAACCTGAAATGGCCAGGTTAGTACTCAGAAGGGTGTAACAAAGAGTCAGCCTTGTGAAATGCCATGATTTGCACCATAAAATATTGAAGCCAAACTTATCTCTAAGCTCCTACGGTTCAGCAACGTTTTTGATCCTAAATTGACTTGACTGAAATGTTTACAAGTGATTTATTTTGAAACAGTGATAACATGATGTGAGATAAAGTGCTGTAAAAATTTTTGTACCCCTCCCTTGATTACAAATATTTTTGTTTAATCATTTGTTGTTGCTAGGTTACTGCATAATTGAACAAAAAGGAGTAACGTGGAATTTGATAATGGAAAACTACAGATCACTTGGAATAGGGATCTGAGGGCACTACTGATGCAGTGTCAGCTTTGGCTCAATTGGTAACACACTCACCTTTGAGTCAGAAGGATATTATTAAACTTGTAGAATGGGCATATACAGGTAATTGGCAAATACTCCCAGTGCAGTACTGTCGGAGGTGCCGTCTTTCAGATGAGAGATTAAACCGAGGCCCCGTCTGTCCTCTCCGGTGGGCGCAAAAGATCCCATGGCACTATTTCGAAGAAGATTCTCCCTCGGTGCCGTGGCCATTAATTGTCCCTTAACCAACATCACGAAAACAGATCTGCCCATTATCACTTTGCTGTGTGTGGGAGCTTGCTGTGGGAAAATTGGCTGCCGCGTTTCCCACATTACAACAGTGACTACACTTCAAACAGTACTTCATTGGCTGTAAAGTGCTTTGGGATGTGAACTCTGCTATAGAAAGTTCTATCTTCAAGTCTCTGGAGTGTGGCTTGAATCCACAACTTCCAGACTCAGAGGCGGGGATAAATTTGTGATAAGGTTTTGTTAGCAGAGCAATCAATCAGCAACGTGTGCGGCCCAAAGTGATGCAGAAGAAATGGCCACAAAGTCAGAGGAGGTCATGATCAAATTATATAGCGCTCTGGTCAGACCCATCTTGAGCACTGTTAGAGCACTTGAGGGAGTTAGATGTGGCCCTTACGACTAAGGGGATGAAGGGGTATAGAGAGAAAGCAGGAAAGGGGTACTGAGGGAATGATCAGCCATGATCTTATTGAATGCCGGTGCAGGCTCGAAGGGCCGAATGGCCTACTCCTGCACCTATTTTCTATGTTTCTATGTCTAGTTCTGGTCAGACCCACCTTGAGCTCTGTGTCCAGTTCTGGTCAGACCCACCTTGAGTCCTGTGTCCAGTTCTGGTCAGTCCCACCTTGAGCACTGTGTCCAGTTCTGGTCAGACCCACCTTGAGCACTGTGTCCAGTTCTGGTCAGACCCACCTTGAGTCCTGTGTCCAGTTCTGGTCAGACCCACCTTGAGCCCTGTGTCCAGTCCTGGTCAGACCCACCTTGAGTCCTGTGTCCAGTTCTGGTCAGACCCACCTTGAGCACTGTGTCCAGTTCTGGTCAGACCCACCTTGAGTCCTGTGTCCAGTTCTGGTCAGACTCACCTTGAGCACTGTGTCCAGTTCTGGTCAGACCCACCTTGAGCACTGTGTCCAGTTCTGGTCAGACCCACCTTGAGTCCTGTGTTCAGTTCTGGTCAGACCCACCTTGAGCACTGTGTCCAGTTCTGGTCAGACCCACCTTGAGCACTGTGTCCAGTTCTGGTCAGACCCACCTTGAGCCCTGTGTCCAGTTCTGGTCAGACCCACCTTGAGCCCTGTGTCCAGTTCTGGTCAGACCCACCTTGAGCACTGTGTCCAGTTCTGGTCAGTCCCACCTTGAGTCCTGTGTCCAGTTCTGGTCAGACCCACCTTGAGCACTGTGTCTAGTTCTGGTCAGACCCACCTTGAGTCCTGTGTCCAGTTCTGGTCAGACCCACCTTGAGCCCTGTGTCCAGTTCTGGTCAGACCCACCTTGAGCACTGTGTCCAGTTCTGGTCAGACCCACCTTGAGCACTGTGTCCAGTTCTGGTTAGACTCACCTTGAGTCCTGTGCCCAGTTCTGGTCAGACCCACCTTGAGTCCTGTGCCCAGTTCTGGTCAGACCCACCTTGAGTCCTGTGCCCAGTTCTGGTCAGACCCACCTTGAGTGCCGTGTCCAGTTCTGGTCAGACCCACCTTGAGCACTGTGTTCAGTTCTGCTCTGAGACAGAAGGAGGACATTAAATCTTGGAAATAGTGCTGTGAAGAACCATGAAGTTGATCAGTAGTATCAGGGGGTGGATTAGCGAAGAACACCATTATCGTTGTATCATGCGACTTCCAGGATGGTAGATGGCAAACTAGATGGACCATAGTCTGTTTTTATTTAGCAATTCCTATGATTATGAGGAAAAACTGGAAGAGGTGTCTGAGAGGTGATCTTACAAAGTTAGACAGGATGGGTAAGAATATGGAAATGTAAATCCATTATAGTAGGTTGTAAGCATTCATAACAAGATAGAAGAACTAGTGGCACAAATAGAGATAAATGGGTTTGATCTAATAGCCATTACAGAGACATGGTTGCAAGGTGACCAAGGTTGGGAACTAAATGTTCCAGGGTACTTGAACGTGGTGTTGCCTCCCAAATCCGTGATCATCTTTCCATGAATTCAATGTTTGAATCTCTTCAATCTGGCTTTCGCCCCTGTCACAGTACCGAAACTGCTCTCATCAAAGTCACAAATGACATCCTTTGCGACAAAGGTAAACTATCCCTTCTCGTCCTTCTGGACGTGTCTGTAGCCTTTGACACAGTTGACCACTCCATCCTCCTCCAACGCCTCTCCACCAATGTTCAACTAGATGGGACTGCACTCGTCTGGTTCCATTCTTATCTAATCGTAGCCAGAAAATCTCCAGCAATGGCTTCTCTTCCCACCCCGCATCATTACCTCTGGTGTCACCCAAGGATCTGTCCTTGGTCCCCTCTTATTTCTCATCTATATGCTGCCCCTTGGCGATATCATCCGAAAACACGGTGTCAGTTTCCACATGTACGCTGATGACACCCAGCTCTACCTCACCACCACTTCTCTCGACCCCTGCTTGGTATTAAATTGTCAGATTGCTAGTCTGACATCCAGTACTGGATGAGCAGAAATTTTCTCCAGTTAAATATGGTAAGACTGAAGCCATTATCTTTGGTCCCCGCCACAAACTGTGTTCCCTAATCACTGACTCTATCCCTCTCCCTAGCATCAATCTGAGGGTTAACAAGACTTTTCGCAACCTAGGTGTCGTATTTGACCCTGAAATGAGTTTCCAGGCACATATCTGCAGCATAACTAAAACCACATTTTTCCACCTCCGTAACATTGCCCGCCTCCGCCCCTGTCTCAGCTCTTCAGCTGCTGAAACCCTCATTCATGCCTTTGTTACCTCTAGACTTGTCTACTCCAACTTACTCCTGGCCGGCCTTCCTCATTCCACACTATGTAAACTTGAAGTCATCGAAAACTCAACAGCCCATATACTAACCAAGTCAAGGTCACCCATCACCCCTGTGTTTTCTGACCTACATTGGCTCCCAGTTAAACAACGCCACGATTTCAAAATTCTTATCCTTCTTTACAAATCACTCCATGGACTTGCCCCTCCTTATCTCTGTAATCTTTTTCAGCCCCATAACCCCACAAGATGTCTGTGCTCCTCAAATTCTGGCCTCTTGAACATCCCGGATTATAATCGCTCCACCATCGGTGGCCGTGCCTTCTGTTGCCTGAGCCCCAAGCTCTGGAACTCCCTCCCTAAACCTCTCCGCCTCTCTACCTCTCTTTCCTCCTTTAGGATGCTTGTTAAAACCTACCTCTTTGACCAAGCTTTTGGTCATCTACCTTAATTTCTTCTGTGGCTTGGTGTCAAATTTATCTGTTTGTCTGTAACACTGTTGTGAAGCACCTTGGGACATTTTACTACATTAGAGGTGCTATATAAATAAAAGTTATTATTATTATTATTACTTGATGTCTCAAAAAAACAGGCAGAATGAAAAAAGAGGGGAGATAGCCCGAATAATAAAAAAGGATGACATAAAGACAGTAGAGAGAAAGGAACTCGGCTCGGAAGATCAGGAAGTAGAATCAGTATGGATGGAGATAAGGAATAACAAGGGGCAGAAAACACTGGTGGGAGTAGTATATAAGCCCCCCCACCCCCCACCCCTAGCAGTAGCTATACCGTTGGACAGAATAGTAATCAAGAAATAGTAGGAGTTTGTAACAAAAATAATGCAATAATCGTAGGGAACTTTAATCTTCATATAGACTGGACAAATCAAATTGGCAAAGGTAGTCTGGAGGATGAGTTCATGGAATGCATTCAGGACAGTTTCTTAGAACAATACGTCACTGAACCAACCAGGGAACAGGCTGTTTTAGATCTTGTATGGTGTAATGAGACAGGGTTAATTAGCAATCTCATGGGGCAGAGTGATCATAATATGCTGGAACTGCACATTAAGTTTGACAGTGACTTGCCAAAGTCAGAAACTAGAGTCTTAAACTTAAAATAAAGCTAATTACATAGGTATGAGGGCGAGTTGACTAAGGCAGTTCGGAAAAATAGATTAAAAGGTATGGCGGTAGCTAAGCAGTGGCTAGCATTTAAAGAAATATTTCATAATGCTCAACAAAAATACATTCCATTGAGAAACAAAAACTCCATGGAAAAAGTGATCCATCCGTGGCTAACTAAGGAAGTTAGGAATAGCATTAGATTGAAAGAAACTTATAATGTTGCAAAGAATGGTAATAAGCCTGAGGATTGGCAAAGTTTCAGAAACTAGCAAAGGATGACCAAAAAATTAATAAAAAGGGACAAAATAGAATATGAGAAAAAACTAGCAAGAAATATAAAAACAGATTGTCTGAACTTCTAGAAGTATGTAAAAAGGAAGAAAGTAGCAAAAGTAAACATTGGTCCCTTAGAGGCTGGGTCACGAGAAATTATTATGAGGAATAAGGAAATGGCAGAAACGCTAAACAAATATTTTGTATCTGTCTTCACACTAGAAGGCATAAAGAGCATACCAAAAATAGTGGAGAACTAAGGGTCTAATGAGGGTGAGGAACTTAATGTAATTAATATCAGTAGACAAACATACTAGGGAAATTAATGGGACTAAAAGCCAACAAATCCCCATGACCTGATGGCCTACATCCTAGGGTTCTAAAAGAGGTTGCTGCAGAGATAGTGGATGCATTGGTTTTGATCTTTCAAAATTCCCGATTCTAAAACGGTCCCAGTGGATTGGAAGGTAGCAAATGTAACACCGCTATTCAAGAAAGGCGAGAGAGAGAAAACAGGGAACTACAGGCTAGGCAGCCTGAAATCGGTTGTCAGGGAATACCAGAATCCATTGTTAAGGAAATGGTATCAGAAAATCATAACATAATTAGGCAGAGTCAACATGGTTTTATGAAAGGGAATTTGTGTTTGACAAATTTATTAGAGTTTTTTTGAGGATGTAACTTGCAAGGTAGATAAAGGGGAACCAATGGATGTAGTATATTTGGATTTTCAAAAGGTATTCGATAAAATGTCACATAGTTTGCAGGTGCAGCAGGTAATCAGGAAAGCGAATGGAATGTTGGCCTTCATTGCGAGAGGGATGGAGTACAAAAGCAGGGAGGTCCTGCTGCAACTGTATAGGGTATTGGTGAGGCCGCACCTGGAGTACTGCGTGCAGTTTTGGTCACCTTACTTAAGGAAGGGTATACTGGCTTTGGAGGGGGTACAGAGACGATTCACTAGGCTGATTCCGGAGATGAGGGGG
This sequence comes from Pristiophorus japonicus, assembly GCF_044704955.1. Lineage (NCBI taxonomy): Eukaryota > Metazoa > Chordata > Chondrichthyes > Pristiophoridae > Pristiophorus > Pristiophorus japonicus. Next base: position 95,572,258 of record NC_091996.1, read on the forward strand.
TTACCTTATGATGATAGATTGAGTAGACTGGGTCTTTACTCATTGGAGTTCAGAAGGATGAGGGGTGATCTTATAGAAACATTTAAAATCATGAAAGGGATAGACAAGATAGAGGCAGAGAGATTGTTTCCACTGGTCGGGGAGACTAGAACTAGGGGGCACAGCCTCAAAATACGGGGGAGCCAATTTAAAACCGAGTTGAGAAGGAATTTCTTCTCCCAGAGGGTTGTGAATCTGTGGAATTCTCTGCCCAGGGAAGCAGTTGAGGCTAGCTCATTGAATGTATTCAAATCACAGATAGATAGATTTTTAACCAATAAGGGAATTAAGGGTTATGGGGAGCGGGCGGGTAAGTGGAACTAAGTCCACGGCCAGAATAGCCATGGTCTTGTTGAGTGGCGGAGCAGGCTCGAGGGGCTAGATGGCCTACTCCTGATCCTAATTCTTATGTTCTTCTAAAAGGCTATTACACAAGATAAGGGCTCATGGGATTGGAGGTAATGTATTAGCATGGATAGAGGATTGGTTAACGGACAGAAAACAGAGAGTAAGGATAAACGGGATTTTTCAGATTGGCAGGCTCAGGTGCCGCAAGCATCAGTGCTGGGGCCTCAGCTATTTACAATCTATATTAATGACCTAGATGAAGGGACCGAATATAATGTATCCAAGTTTGCTGACGATACAAAACTAGGTGGGGCAGTAAGCTGTGAGGAGAACAGAAAGGGATATAGATAGACTAAGTGAGTGGGTAGTATGGTGGCTGATGAAGTATAATGTAGGGAAATGTGAGGTTATTCACTTTGGTAGGAAGAATATAAAAACAGAATTTGTTTTAAATGGTAAGAAACTTTTAAATGTTGGTGTTCAGAGATTTGGGTGTCCTGGTGCAAGAAACACAGCGAGTTAGCATGCAGGTACAGAAAGCAATAAGGAAGGTAAATGGCATGTTGTCCTTTATTGCAACGGGGTTGGAGTATAAGAGTAAGGAAGTCTTGCTACAACTGTACAGGGCCTTGGTGAGACCACGCCTGGAGTACTGTGCACAGTTTTGATCTCCTTATCTAAGGAAGGATATACTTGCCTTGGAGGCGGTGCAATGGTTCGCCAGACTGATTCCTGGGATGAGAGGGCTGTCTTATGATGAGAGATTGAGTAGACTGGGCCTATACTCTCTGGAGTTTAGAAGAATGAGAGGTGATCTCATTGAAACATACTGATTCTGAGGGGGATTGACAGGGTAGATGCAGGGAGGATGTCTCCCCCCGGGCTGGAGAGTCTAGAACCAGGGGTCACAGTCTCAGGATAAGAGGTCGGCCATTTAAGACAGAGATGAGGAGGAATTTCTTCACTCAGAGGGTTGTGAATCTTTGGAATTCTCTGCCCAGAGAGCTGTGGATGCTAAGTCTCTGAATATATTCAAGGCTGAGATAGATAGATTTTTTGAGTCTAGGAGAATCAAGGGATATGGGGCTAGAACCTCCACCTTTTTTGCGTGCTTAACGCCCACTTTACTGCTGAAATGACATATAATGCCCATATATCACCCATTCTGGCATAAAATGGAAACTGACGGGCTTTTTTAGGAGACTTATCGGTAAGCGCTATTTTCCCAATGGGCTTAACGCCGAGAAAGAATATCACTGCCCGCCCACTTTCTTTGGGCGGAATCAGCAGAATGGGCTAATTCAAAGCCCATAATATCGCCCAGTGTTACTTTCCACACGGAATTAATGCCGAGATTCAATATTAACGCCCTTCCAGTGTTTTTTGTCGTAAAGAGCATTTTAGCCAAACTGGCGGCCATGGAGATTGCCCATCTTCAATTTCACCACCTCGCACACATATCGGCCACAATATCGCTCGCTCAAAAAACCGCCCACAAAAAGTGGAACTAATCGGAACGAACGCCAGCGGTGTGGCTGGCATTTGTTAAATTCCACTCTTACGTGAGGAGCTGATATCGGAAAGATTTGCCTGAAAGAGCTCTGATGTGAGTGACAACGCTGACACACTGCTGTGTGTGTGTGCAGCTCAGACATCAATGGGGTCCATCACCTTGGTGCCAGTTAAAGTTTACGTGATTGATGTTAAATTGTATTTAACCCTTTCATGGTCGTGGTACATCAGTCATTGAAGGTTGGCATGCAGGTGCAGCAGGCGGTTAAGAAAGCAAATGGCATGTTGGCCTTCATAGCGAGGGGATTTGAATACAGGGGCAGGGAAGTGTTGCAACAGTTGTACAGGGCCTTGGTGAGGCCACACCTGGAGTATTGTGTACAGTTTTGGTCTCCCAACCTGAGGAAGGACATTCTTTCTATTGAGGGAGTGCAGCGAAGGTTCACCAGACTGATTCCCGGGATGGCAGGACTGTCCTATCAAGAAAGACTGGATCAACTGGGCTTGTATTCACTGGAGTTCAGAAGAATGAGAGGGGACCTCATAGAAACATTTAAAATTCTGACGGGACTGGACAGGTTAGATGTAGGAAGAATGTTTCCAATGTTGGGGAAGTCCAGAACCAGAGGTCACAGTCTAAGGGTAAGGGATAAGCCATTTAGGACCGAGATGCGGAGGAACTTCTTCACCCAGAGAGTGGTGAACCTGTGGAATTCTCTACCGCAGAAAGTTGTTGAGGCCAATTCACTAAATATATTCAAAAAGGAGTTAGATGTAGTCCTTACTACTAGGGGGATCAAGGGGTATGGCGAGAAAGCAGGAATGGAGTACTGAAGTTGAATGTTCAGCCATGAACTCATTGAATGGCGGTGCAGGCTAGAAGGGCCGAATGGCCTACTCCTGCACCTATTTTCTATGTTTCTATGTTTCTATGGATCACCAGTGTGTAACGGTGCAGCTATCTGAGACAATGCGCAACAAGGTTATGTTCAATAACAAAAGTTTAATACCAACATTGGTCTGAAATCATAAGTATCACAGCCAATAACACCCAACCCCTGCTCACACCCCACTTTTTCCACCGTTGACATAAATCACATGTTCAACATGTCCACCAACATAGAATACAAAAGGCAAAGCAGGAGCGTGGTCCCCAGCCCCCATACAGTGCAACAAATTGCATACACCCAGATGGAGATATAACACAGCCATCACCTGTGCACATGCACCTCACATTCCTTCCCCCCTCTCCTTTTTTAACCAATAAGGGAATTAAGGGTTACGGGGAGCGGGTGGGTAAGTGGAGCCGAGTCCACGGCCAGATCAGCCATGATCTTGTTGAATGGCGGAGCAGGCTCGAGGGGCTAGATGGTCTACTTCTGTTCCTAATTCTTATGTTCTTATGTTCTTCTCCCCACCTCTATCCCTTCCCCTCCTCGCTCCACGGCGCCTGGCCGAGGAGCTCCTCAGGCGGTGCCTCACTGGGGGGATGAAGGCAGGTGCGGTGGTTGTAGGTATATGGGAGTGGGGGGGTGCTGAGGGAGCAACATTCTCTGATGCAGAAGCAGGATCTTGGTCCTTGCTCTCATCTGTCATTTGCAGTGGTGGTGCGGAACCTAGGGGAGGAGTTCCGTACTCGGGGACCACTGGGAGGCCTGTGGCAGCAGTGTTCCTGGCTATCGCATCCAGGGACTCCGCCTTGCGCGGAATGTACTCAGTCATGATGGCCAGGTGTCGGGATATGCCCCCCAATGCTTTGATGAGCTGGTCACCAATGTCTACAGTCCTCCTGGACAACTGTGCCATCTCGCCACTGTCATGTCACGCTCGTGGAACAGACCTGCCGCGTCCACGAGGTTTCTGCGGGGTCGACGCCGTCCTGGGGTCAAATGGGGTGCCCAGTGGAGAGGTGCTTGGGGTCGGCACCTCCAGAGTGGAGGCGGGAATGACCGGAGGACCACTAGATGGCCTTGGGATGGAATGGGTTCTGGAGCGTGGCGATGCAGGTTCTTCGAAGACCGCGCTGTCATCCGTCGAGAACAGACCCAGCGGATTGACGGGCGACAATCGGAGCTCCTCAGCACCAGATGTAGTAAGAACGTCCGCCGATTCCTGCCCCGCGCCCCCACCTTCTGGCCTCTGTGGCCTTGCCTGGGGCCATGCTGCTGGCTGAGCTGCAAGACACAAATGAGGTCATTAGAGGAGAAGGGGGTGCTAGGGTGACAAGGTGAGTCCAGCGCTACACACAGCATATGACGACAAAAACACCACCGCTCTCAAAAATCATCGCAGACATCACATTTCATGACCATCAACACATTGTGCATTGCAATGATTTTCATTAGGCCAGCATTATTTCTATGACACTTTTAGAAATCATCTATCATATATGTTTGTTCAGATATGAGTGGGTGTGGCATCTATTGACTTTACATCACGCAATGGTGTAAGCTTTACTCACGTGGCATCACTTCAGAGACTGCAGATGTGTCCGTGACTGTCCGGGGGTGCTTCCCCACGAGTGCAAGCACACGCTCCTCCATCTCTGTGATGTCACTGGGGACTGGTGGCCCCCCACCCGTTCACCTCTACATGGACCTCATCGTCGATAGCTTCTTCTGTAAAAGGGGACAGGACGACATGGCACAAGATCATTGCATGATATCATTGCTAGGTACTGTCACAGACACTGGTACAACACATAACCGACAGATGTAATCATGATTATTCTGATTATTATCATTCTTTACCTAAAGACGTACACTGTGACCGCAGGCTTTGAGTAAAGCATTCCCGGTAAAAGTGCAAGATCTCACATCTGCTGATAGTCACTCATGATTGTTATAAATCAAATTATATAAATACATAAGTACACGTAAATCAATGTAATACTTACTCTTGCGGATCCCACAAGGTCGTTCCATCGTTTGCGGTATTGGTTGCCCTCACGCACCTCATTGGTCGCCGACGAGACCACCTCTGCTATCTCAGTCCATACCCTCTGGTAGGCCTTTGGGCTGGGCTTCCCGCACCCTCCCTGAGTCAAATCACCCCAGCGTGACTCGACCTCCTGCAGGAAGGAGGCATTTGCCTCGTCCGAGAACCTCCTGGCTCTTTTGTGGCCTCCAATGTGCTCCTCTCCCACTTCACTGCTCTCTCCAGCGTCAGTCTCCACAGCGTGCTGTGATGCTTCCTCCTCTCCTTCCATTACAGGGCAAATTCGGTCAAATATGTGGCTGGTAACAGCTACTTTTTGTTTGCCTACTTGCTGTGAAGCTCTAAAGTCTCCCTCCTTCCTCCCAAAGCAGCCACACCACACCCAGACACGCCTTCAATCCATCTGAGCTTCCTCTCTCTCTGTCTCCTCTTCTGCACCTGTCAAGTTGACCATGGACCCCCAGAATCGCGGGAATCGAGCGTTGCCATGCCGTTGCTAAGGACGGCCACACTTTATGGCAGAAGGTCAAAAAAATAACCGCCCATTTGATGTAATGCCCATTTAAAAAAATGTAAGCTAGGTGTTTTGAGAATGGGCGAGAAGGCGGCGATCTGAAAACCCTTTTTTACCGCCCACACCGGAAATAACGCCCATTTTTGGGCGACAAGCACAAAAGTGGAGGTTCTAGCCCATGGAGATCGGGCAGGAAAATGCAGTTGAGGTCGATGATCAACCATGTTCTTATTGAATGGCGGAGCAGGCTCGAGGGGCTGTAGGGCCCACTCCTGCTCCTATTTCTTATGTTCTTATAACAGCTATAGTCTATATGGTGAAGATACTCCATAGTGCTGTTAGATAGGGAACAATGTCCCATCTAAGCTGCGTGGCCGCAATGGGAAAGGTCTCGTTCAGGTCGCTCATTGGTTTCTCCATTAGACATACCGCACATGCATGAAAATTTAAAGGGACCGCGCACTAAAAGAAACAGGCCGCGAAGAACAAAGTGCAACTCACAGGGAACACTGAGAGGGATTTCCAGGATTTTGACCCAGCAATGATGAAGGAACGGCCGATATAGATCCAAATCAGGATTGTGTGTGACTTGGAGGCGATGAATTCCCATGACATTGCTGCTCTTGTCGTTAAATGAATTAAGATGGGCTGAATGGCCTCCTTCAGTCATAATTATCTTGTGAAGGTTGATTGGTGTTGTTGAGTTCTCCATTATGACACATTGGGGGTAAAGTTCAGCTTCAGCGGGCGTTCAAAACAGGAAGTCAATGGAAACGGCAATCGGGTGGGGTGTATAACGGGAAGGGGGCCAACCCATTACTGTCCGCTTCAAGCCCCTGCCAAAGTTGAATTTCCCCCCCTATTTTTTATCAGGTATTCCCCCGTACCAAATAGGTAAGGGAGAAAGTCAGTGTATCCACGGACTTCAAGATGCTTGGCAGAGATTTCAATCAAGAAAATTGAGGCAGCAATTATACTCCAGCTACTGATCGCTGATCGGTATTGATGGAGTGTGATGCCCAGGTGGCAGGGTTGACTTCGACTGCCGGCTGCACATTGCTGAGGTCAGACTGGGATCGGCGACCGAGCACCTTTGCATTGGAGCAGGTGCAGAGTTCCAGTCCTCGGGCAGCTGCTCGTTGTAAGTGAGCTTGAAAAGTGCATTTGTAAAGGGTCCGAAGGATTGTAGTGTCTAGGTGTTTGATTTTGGAATGTGTACTGGGCTGGAGTTCCACTGCCCCCTGAGGTGAATTCCACTACTGACTAGAACTGGTCTCCTGCTTTAATGAGCTTGAGGTCAGACTGAAGACTAGAATACTTGGTTAATGCTATCACAAGGGTTGCTTCATCTGAAACGTTAACTCTGTTTCTCTCTCCACATCTGAGTGTTTCCAGCATTTTCTGTTTTTATTTCTGGTTGGACGTATCCCTAGAGGTTTCATCACATGACCTCCTGCCTCCAACTGCCCCGCCCCCACACTCCCGCCATTGGACACCCGACACTTCCATCCTCGCTGCGCCCAGCCTCCCCAAGCCAATTAGAAAGCGAATGGACTCTTCATTACCCAATTGGCTAATTCTTAACTGTCGGTCAGCCTTTTTTCCCATCGCCAATATTTTTTATAACTAATAAACAGAAGTGTTCAAAGCAAATGAAAAAAGCACACATTCGCCTTTGAGTCAGAAAGTTGTGGATTCAAGTCGCACTTCAGGAGGGGCAGCACAAGAGGGAGTGCTGCACTGTCGGAGGGGCAGTGCTGAGGGAGTGCTGCACTGTCAGAGGGGCAGTGCTGAGGGAGCACCGTAGTGTCAGAGGGGCAGTGCTGAGGGAGCGCTGCACTGTCGGAGGGGCAGTGCTGCGGGAGCGCCGCAGTGTCAGAGGGGCAGTACTGAGGGAGCGCCGCACTGTCGGAGGGTCAGTACTGAGGGAGCGCCGCACTGTCGGAGGGGCAGTACTGAGGGAGCGCCGCACTGTCGGAGGGGCAGTACTGAGGGAGCGCCGCACTGTCGGAGGGTCAGTACTGAGGGAGCGCCGCACTGTCGGAGGGGCAGTACTGAGGGAGCGCCGCACTGTCAGAGGGTCAGTGCTGAGGGAGTGCTGCACTGTCGGAGGGGCAGTGCTGAGGGAGTGCCGCACTGTCGGAGGTGCCGACTTTCGGATGAGACGTTAAACTGAGGCCCCATTTGTTCTTTTAGGCAGACGTAAAAGATCCCATGGCACTATTTTGAAGAAAAGCAGTGGAGTTATCTCTGGTGTCCTGGTCAATATTTATTAGACAATCAACATAATAAAAATAATATTTATTGCCAATTAACATAGTAAAAACTGATTATTTGAGTCATTGTCACATCGCTGTGTGTGGGATCTTGCTGTGCACAAATTGGCTGCTGCATTTCCCACATTACAACAGTGACTACACTCCAAAAGTACTTCATTGGCTGTAAAGCGCTCGAGGCATCCAGTGATTGTGAAAGGCGCTATATAAATGCAGGTTTTTCTTATTTTACAATTCTTTTTCAGTACTGCTATGAATTTCGTCCCAGGGTTTTTCTCCTGACGACTCCAGGCCAGTCCTGAATCTAGTGCATTTATGCATCCCTGATGCTGTTTCCCATTAAGTGTAAGAGCATCACCATAACTGCAGCCTCTCAACCAATGCCAGGAGTGCATTTAAAACTGAGAATCATGACACATTATACCCAATAATGTCATCGGTACAAAGTCCATGAAATAATCTTGTGTTTTTGCTGGACATCGTGGTGCAGGACTGACTCACAATTGCTCACAGGACTGGCGAATTACGTTCCTTCTGACGCAAAGACATTTACAACGATCCTCAGATGGGCTATCTTGTTCTGAGTTAAAAAGCCTCAGCATTTAAGGGCCTTTTATAAGCTTTGTAACTCTGGGCTACGGCTCAGTTCATCTTCAGCCTTGGGTCACTTAAATCTCCAGCAAGGACCGACCACTCTGAACTTTTTCCACAGTTGCATATCTATTTAATTTTGAACATTTGCACTAGGAAATTTTTCACTTTGACTTGTGAGCTGGGATTTTCACCTGTACAATAGAAAATGGACATCATTGCGTACAGACCGCGAAAGGTGCGATTTTTATGCTACTTGTTTTTTGCAGCGATGGCAGGTAAGTGGTAACATCATTTTCTGCTGATAAATATTCTGCTTCAAACTGCAGAGCTGACCAAAGCTACAGGAAAATAATGCCTTGTATTTCCACAGTGCTTTCTTAATGTCTTAAAGTTCTTCACGTACAATTAATTACTTGAAAAGCGAGAAAATTAAGCATAGAGTTTGCACTATTTTGAGCGAGGATTATGGTCCCAGAGATGGGAAAAGTTCCCGCTCTGCATGGAATCCTACAGCACACCATGGAAACCATCCAGCCCAGCGTGCCTGTTCCATCTCTTTGAAGGAGCAATCCAATTAGACCCACTCCCCACCCCGCTCTTTCCCATAGCCCTGCAATTTTTTTCCTTTCGAGTATTTATTCCACTCCCTTTCAAAAATCACTATTGAATCTGCTCTCATCGCCCTTTCAGGCAGCGCGTTCCCGATCATAACTCGTTCTGTAAAAAAATTCTCCTCATCCTCCTTCATGTTCTTTGCTAATTATCCTAAATCTGTGTCCCTCTGGTTACCGACCCCCTTGCCTGTGGAAACAGTGTCTCTTTATTTACTCTATCAAAACCCCAAATAATTTTGAACACCTCTATTAAATCTCCCCTTAACCTTCTTTGCTCGAAGGCAAACAATCCCAACTTCTCCAGTCTCTCCACATAACTGACGTCCCTCATCCCTGGAACCAGTCAGATATATCTCCTCTGCACCCTCTCCAAGGTTTTGATATCCGTGTGGTGTCTAGAATTGGATACAATACTCCAGCTGAGGTCTAACCAGTGATTTGAAATAGTTCAGCAGAACTTCCTTGCTATAAAACCAAGAATCCCGTAAGCTTTTTTAACGTCTTGTTCTGCCACCTTTATATCATCCTAAGCCGTGCTGTAACTCGCTCAGTTCTCAAATTGCAGGCTGACAATACAGGTTTTACGCAGGGGGGTAATCAGACAAGAACTGACACCGAGCCAAAGAAGGAGATATTAGGACCGGTGACTAAAAGCTTGGTCAAAAAGGTAGGTTTGCAGGAGCATCTTAAAGGAGAGAGGTGGCGTGGTTTCGGGAGGGAATTCCAGAGCTTAGGGCAGGGGCGTTAGTGATGGGGTGAAGTAAGGAGGGGATGCACAAAAGCTGGTGGAAAGCATAGTTCTTGAAGGGTTGTGGGGCTGGAGGAGGTTACAGAGATAGGGAGGGGCGAGGGCCATGGAGGGATTTGAACACAATGGTGAGAATTTTTAAATCGAGGTGTTGGGAGTTTGAAACGGCAGTGGAAACAGATTCAATTAACTTACAAAAGGGAACTGGATAAATACTTGTAAAGGGAAAATTTTGCAGGGCTGTGGGGAAAGAGCAGGGGAGTGGGAATAATTGGAAAGCTCTTTCAAAGAGGCAACATAGGCACGATGGACTGAATGCGCTCTTTCTGTGCTGTATTATTCTATATTAATTAACTCATCAACAAATTAGTATAAAATTATTTTGTGCAGTGAAAGTACTAATCTGATCATGTGAAACAGTTTATCAACTTCTGAAAGAGGCATACCAGGCAACATACATCAGTGTGTGTACTGAACGAGAACAGGTGATGCAAAGGAATTCAGAGCAATTTGTTCTCGGTGTTCCATTAGATTACGTATTTCCTCATATGCCTCATATCAAAGAGCACTTAGAAAAATAGAAACATAGGCAACAATTTTTTAAATCATTAAAGCGGTGAATTCAGAGGTTTGGCCTGTCATGGCAATGCAGGACCGCCTCCTGCCTCAGCTCATCTGGTGCTGAAACCCTCATCCGTACCTTTGTTATCTCTGGAGTTGACTATTCCAACGCACTCCTGGCTGGCCTCCCATCTTCCACCATCCATAACCTTCAGCTCATCCAAAACTCTGCTGCCTCGTGTCCTAACTCGCACCGAGTCCCGCTCACCCATCACCCCCTGTGCTCGCTGCCCCCGTGTCCTAACTCGCTCCAAGTCCCGCTCACCCATCACTCCCTGTGCTCGCTGTCCCGTGTCGTAACTTACACAGAGTCCCACTCACCCATCACCCCCTGTGCTCGCTGCCCCCGTGTCCTAACTCGCACCCAGTCCCGCTCACCCATCACCCCCTGTGCTCGCTGTCCTGTGTCCTAACTCGCACTGAGTCCCGCTCACCCATCACCCCCTGTGCTCGCTGCCCCGTGTCCTAACTCACACCGAGTCCTGCTCACCCATCACCCCCTGTGCTCGCTGACCCCGTGTCCTAACTCACACCGAGTCCCGCTCACCCATCACCCCCTGTGCTCGCTGTCCCGTGTCGTAACTCGCACCGAGTCCCGCTCACCCATCACCCCCTGTGCTCGCTGCCCCGTGTCCTAACTCACACCGAGTCCTGTTCACCCATCACCCCCTGTGCTCGCTGACACTGTGTCCTAACTCGCACCGAGTCCCGCTCACCCATCACCCCCTGTGCTCGCTGCCCCGTGTCCTAACTCACACCGAGTCCCACTCACCCATCACCCCCTGTGCTCGCTGCCCCCGTGTCCTAACTCGCTCCAAATCCTGCTCATCATCACCACCTGTGCTCGCTGCCCCGTGTCCTAACTCGCTCAGAGTCCCACTCACCCATCACCCGCTGTGCGCGCTGCCCCGTGTTCTAACTCGCTCCAAGTCCCGCTCACCCATCACCCCCTGTGCTCCCTGCCCCGTGTCCTAACTCGCACCGAGTCCCCCTCACCTATCACCCCCTGTGCTCGCTGCCCCGTGTCCTAACTCGCTCAGAGTCCCACTCACCCATCACCCCCTGTGCTCGCTGCCCCGTGTCGTAACTTACACAGAGTCCCGCTCACCCATCACCCCCTGTGCTCGCTGTCCCGTGTCCTAACTCGCACCGAGTCCCGCTCACCCATCACCCCCTGTGCTCGCTGCCCCGTGTCCTAACTCACACCGAGTCCCGCTCACCCATCACCCCCTGTGCTCGCTGCCCCGTGTCCTAACTCACACCGAGTCCTGCTCACCCATCACCCCCTGTGCTCGCTGCCCCGTGTCCTAACTCACACCGAGTCCCGCTCACCCATCACCCCCTGTGCTCACTGCCCCGTGTCCTAACTCACACCGAGTCCTGCTCACCTATCACCCCCTGTGCTCGCTGCCCCGTGTCCTAACTCGCACCGAGTCCCGCTCACCCATCACCCCCTGTGCTCGCTGCCCCGTGTCCTAACTCACACCGAGTCCCACTCACCCATCACCCCCTGTGCTCGCTGCCCCGTGTCGTAACTTACACAGAGTCCCGCTCACCCATCACCCCCTGTGCTCGCTGCCCCCGTGTCCTAACTCGCTCCAAATCCTGCTCATCATCACCACCTGTGCTCGCTGCCCCGTGTCCTAACTCGCTCAGAGTCCCACTCACCCATCACCCGCTGTGCTCGCTGCCCCGTGTCCTAACTCGCTCAGAGTCCCACTCACCCATCACCCCCTGTGCTCGCTGCCCCGTGTCCTAACTCGCTCAGAGTCCCACTCACCTATCACCCCCTGTGCTCGCTGCCCCGTGTCGTAACTTACACAGAGTCCCACTCACCTATCACCCCCTGTGCTCGCTGTCCCGTGTCCTAACTCGCACCGAGTCCCGCTCACCCATCACCCCCTGTGCTCGCTACCCCGTGTCCTAACTCACACCGAGTCCCGCTCACCCATCACCCCCTGTGCTCGCTGCCCCGTGTCCTAACTCACACCGAGTCCTGCTCACCCATCACCCCCTGTGCTCGCTGCCCCGTGTCCTAACTCACACCGAGTCCCGCTCACCCATCACCCCCTGTGCTCGCTGCCCCGTGTCGTAACTTACACAGAGTCCCACTCACATATCACCCCCTGTGCTCACTGCCCCGTGTCCTAACTCGCTCCAAGTCCCGCTCACCCATCACCCCCTGTGCTCGCTGCCCCGTGTCGTAACTTACACAGAGTCCCACTCACCCATCACCCCCTGTGCTCGCTGCCCCGTGTCCTAACTCACACCGGGTCCCGCTCACCCATCACCCCCTGTGCTCGCTGCCCCGTGTCCTAACTCACACCGAGTCCCGCTCACCCATCACCCCCTGTGCTCGCTGCCCCGTGTCCTAACTCACACCGAGTCCTGCTCACCCATCACCCCCTGTGCTCACTGCCCCGTGTCCTAACTCACACCAAGTCCCGCTCACCCATCACCCCCTGTGCTTGCTGCCCCCGTGTCCTAACTCGCTCCAAATCCCGCTCATCATCACCACCTGTGCTCGCTGCCCCGTGTCCTAACTCGCTCCAAGTCCCGCTCACCCATCACCCCCTGTGCTCGCTGTCCCGTGTCGTAACTTACACAGAGTCCCACTCACCTATCACCCCCTGTGCTCACTGCCCCGTGTCCTAACTCGCACCGAGTCCCGCTCACCCATCACCCCCTGTGCTCGCTGCCCCGTGTCCTAACTCACACCGAGTCCCGCTCACCTATCACCCCCTGTGCTCGTTGCCCCGTGTCCTAACTCGCACTGAGTCCCACTCACCTATCAGCCCCTGTGCTCGCTGCCCCGTGTCCTAACTCACAACGAGTCCCACTCACCCATCACCCCCTGTGCTCGCTGTCCCGTGTCCTAACTCACACCCAGTCCCGCTCACCCATCACCCCCTGTGCTCGCTGCCCCCGTGTCCTAACTCGCACCGAGTCCCGCTCACCCATCACCCCCTGTGCTCGCTGCCCCGTGTCCTAACTCACACCGAGTCCCGCTCACCCATCACCCCCTGTGCTCGCTGCCCCGTGTCCTAACTCACACCGAGTCCCGCTCACCCATCACCCCCTGTGCTCGCTGCCCCGTGTCCTAACTCGCTCCAAGTCCCGCTCACCCATCACCCCCTGTGCTCGCTGTCCCGTGTCGTAACTTACACAGAGTCCCACTCACCTATCACCCCCTGTGCTCGCTGCCCCGTGTCCTAACTCGCACCGAGTCCCGCTCACCCATCACCCCCTGTGCTCGCTGCCCCGTGTCGTAACTTACACAGAGTCCCACTCACCCATCACCCCCTGTGCTCGCTGCCCCGTGTCGTAACTTACACAGAGTCCCACTCACCCATCACCCCCTGTGCTCGCTGCCCCGTGTCCTAACTCACACCGAGTCCCGCTCACCCATCACCCCCTGTGCTCGCTGCCCCGTGTCCTAACTCACACCGAGTCCCGCTCACCCATCACCCCCTGTGCTCGCTGCCCCGTGTCCTAACTCACACCGAGTCCTGCTCACCCATCACCCCCTGTGCTCGCTGCCCCGTGTCCTAACTCACACCGAGTCCCGCTCACCCATCACCCCCTGTGCTCGCTGCCCCGTGTCCTAACTCACACCGAGTCCTGCTCACCCATCACCCCCTGTGCTCACTGCCCCGTGTCCTAACTCGCTCCAAGTCCCGCTCACCCATCACGCCCTGTGCTCGCTGTCCCGTGTCGTAACTTACACAGAGTCCCACTCACCTATCACCCCCTGTGCTCACTGCCCCGTGTCCTAACTCGCACCGAGTCCCGCTCACCCATCACCCCCTGTGCTCGCTGCCCCGTGTCCTAACTCACACCGAGTCCCGCTCACCTATCACCCCCTGTGCTCGCTGCCCCGTGTCCTAACTCGCACTGAGTCCCACTCACCTATCAGCCCCTGTGCTCGCTGCCCCGTGTCCTAACTCACACCGAGTCCCACTCACCCATCACCCCCTGTGCTCGCTGTCCCGTGTCCTAACTCACACCCAGTCCCGCTCACCCATCACCCCCTGTGCTCGCTGCCCCCGTGTCCTAACTCGCACCGAGTCCCGCTCACCCATCACCCCCTGTGCTTGCTGCCCCCGTGTCCTAACTCGCTCCAAATCCCGCTCATCATCACCACCTGTGCTCGCTGTCCCGTGTCCTAACTCGCTCCAAGTCCCGCTCACCCATCACCCCCTGTGCTCGCTGGCCCGTGTCGTAACTTACACAGAGTCCCACTCACCCATCACCCCCTGTGCTCGCTGCCCCGTGTCGTAACTTACACAGAGTCCCACTCACCCATCACCCCCTGTGCTCGCTGCCCCGTGTCCTAACTCACACCGAGACCCACTCACCCATCACCCACTGTGCTCGCTGCCCCGTGTCCTAACTCACACCGAGTCCCGCTCACCCATCACCCCCTGTGCTCACTGCCCCGTGTCCTAACTCGCACCGAGTCCCGCTCACCCATCACCCCCTGTGCTCGCTGCCCCGTGTCCTAACTCACACCGAGTCCCGCTCACCCATCACCCCCTGTGCTCGCTGCCCGTGTCCTAACTCGCTCCAAGTCCCGCTCACCCATCACCCCCTGTGCTCGCTGCCCCGTGTCCTAACTCACACCGAGTCCCGCTCACCCATCACCCCCTGTGCTCCCTGCCCCGTGTCCTAACTCACACCGAGTCCTGCTCACCCATCACCCCCTGTGCTCACTGCCCCGTGTCCTAACTCGCACCGAGTCCCGCTCACCCATCACCCCAGTATTTGCTGACCTGCATTGGTTTACGGTCTGGCAACATCTCGACTAAAAAATTTGCATCCTCGTGTTCAAATCTCTCAATGCCCTTCCCTCGCTCCACAAACCTCCGAGATCTCTGCACTCCTCCAATTCTCGCCTCTTGCACAGCCCCGATTTTAACCGCTCCACCATTGGCGGCCGTGCCTCCAGCTGTCCTCTGGAATTCCCCCCCTAAATTACAACAGAAACGACACTGTAAAAGTACTTCATTAGCTGCAAAGTGCTTTGAGACATCTGACGGTCATGAAAAGCGCTGTATAAATCCAAGTCTTTCTTTTTCTTTGAACCTCTCTGCCTTTTCACCTCTCTTTTTCTCCTTTATGTCACTCCTTAAAATCTATCTCTTTGACCAAGCTTTTGGTCACCTGTCCAAATACCTCCTTCTTTGGCCAGGGGTCAGATTTTTGTCTGATAACGTTCTTGTGAATAGCCAGGGAGAACTCCACTGCTCCTCTTCCAATTGCGCCACAGCATCTTTTCCATCCACCTGAGAAGGCAGACAGAGCATTACTACCTTAAAGGCCTGTATAAATACAAATTTCTGTGTTGCATATTTTCGGATGGCTCACTCAAAATGGATGCCGCACAGGACTTTCAATCCACAAGATGGATGCCACTGCCTCGGGGGAGGTGGTGGGGGCAGTGGGGTGAGGTGGTTCAATTGATTTCAGGCCAGAAGTGCAGTGAGCTCCAGTGGTCGGTCATGGTCAAAGACAATGGAATGGAAGCAGAACGTTGAAGGAATAGATCTGATTGCCTTTAAGAGCTTGGCTGAAAAATAATGTTAATTTAAACAGAGTGCGTAAACGTAAGTGATTGGCCTAAGCTTTCCAATTAGTGTTATGTTCAAGCTAGCAGTTGCCTAAGGATTATTTTGAAGGTAATAGGAAAGTCACAGCTTCTAGTTCCCCAAAATCACAGCACTAGAAAGAGTAATACTGTTCTTTCTTTGATTGTAAATTTTTATTTATACATTTCTGGGATGTGGGTGTCGCTGGCCAAGGCCGGCATTTATTGCCCATCCCTAATTGCCCCTCGAGAAGGTGGTGGTGAGCCGCCTTCCTGAACCGCTGCAGTCCGTGTGGTGAAGGTGCTCCCACAGTGCTGTTAGGGAGCGAGTTCCAGCGACAATGTAAGAACGGCCGTTATATTTCCCAGTCAGGATGATGTGTGACTTTAAGGGGAACGTGGAGGTGGTGGTGTTCCCATGCGCCTGCTGCTTTTGTCCTTCTAGGTGGTAGAGGTCGTGGCTTTGCGACGTGCTATGGAATACTGTTGGCAATTTCTGCAATCCATCTAGTAGATGGCACACACAGTGACCTATTGTGTCAACACATCGCCCTGAAATTACTCTCTGAGCTGTGGGCACTGTTGTAATGTAGAGAATGGCAGCAGCCAAATTGCACACAGCAAGATCCAATCAACGTAATGCGATAATGACCAGAAAATCTGTTTTAGTGCGATTGGCTGGGAGATAAATATTTGCCCAGAACACCAGGAGATGTCCACTGCTATTCTTCCAATAGTGCCATAGGATCTTTTGTGTTCAGTTGAGAGGGCAGACAGGGCCACGGGTGAATGTCAAATCTGAATGAGAACACCTCCAACACTGCAGTACTCCCTCAGTACTGCACTGCTAGTGTCAGCTCAGATTATGTTCTCAGTCTCTAAAATGGGACATGAACCCTAATCTTCTGACTCAGGGGCGAAAGTGCTACCCACTAATTTGTGACTTTAATCCTGGAGGGTAGAACGAGACACATCCTTCCCTTTTGATGTGGGACAAGCATTAATTTCGATCAGATTCGACAGTGTAATAGGACCAAACATTCTGATGGGAAGGTGGGTTGAAATGAATAGAGAAAAACATTGAGTGCAAACCTGACCCAACTAACCTGATATTAAACAGGATCCACGACAACTGGACAGGAATCAACTTCAACTGGGACATCAGCAGCAACCAGTAGTCCAGATGTTTCAACCTTATCCACTGGATCCTCAACTACAGGAGGTAAATGGTCGACAATGTGACCTATTGTTTCAACACATCGCGCTGAAATTACTCTCCAAGGTGTTGGTGTACGGACACTAAACGTGTTTGTCTGAAGTCCCTCTCTCCCCAATTTCTGCAGAGTCTGTAACTAGTTTGTGTTAAACAATTAAAATATCAGAGGGAGGAATTCCATACAAACAGGCGACCCCGGGTTGTCCAAGGCGTGCTGCAGGCTCCTGTTCCA
This sequence comes from Pristiophorus japonicus, assembly GCF_044704955.1. NCBI lineage: Eukaryota > Metazoa > Chordata > Chondrichthyes > Pristiophoridae > Pristiophorus > Pristiophorus japonicus. The sequence continues at coordinate 95,589,496 of NC_091996.1, forward strand.
GGACTGGGCAGAGTTTCAGGCTGAGGCCCAGATGTGTGTGTGGTGAGGCTGGGTCCAGGGGCAGACTGTAGGGGCTCAGTCTGACATTGAGGACTGTCTCTGAAAGCTGTGTAGATCATCAGAATAAGGAATGAAAGATATTGCATTTATATAGTGCCTTTCACGAACTTAGGACGTCCCAAAGTAATTCGCAGCCAATGTGAAGAGAAGTCACTGATGTATCATCATAGGCAGTCCCTCGGAATCGAGGAGGACTTGTTTCCACTCCCAAAGTGAGTTCTTTGATGACTCAACAGTCCGATCCGAGAGCCACAGACCCTGTTACAGGTGGGATAGGCATTCGGCAAGGGAAGGGGTCGGTGGGGCTGGTTTGCCACGTGCTCCTTCCGCTGCCTGCGCTTGACCTCTTCATGCTCTTTGCGTTGAGACTTGAAGAGCTCAACGCCCTCCCGGATGGACTTTCTCCACCTCGGGTGGTCTACGGCCAGGGACTCCCAGGTGTCAGTGGTGATGTCGCACTTTACCAAGGAGGCTTTGAGGGTGTCCTTATAACGTTTCTGCTGTCCTCCTTTGGCTCGTTTACCATGAAGGAGCTCCGCATAAACCATTTGCTTAGGGAGTCTCGTATCTGGCATGCGTACTATGTGGCCTGCCCAGCGAAGCTGATCGAGTGTGGTCAGTGCTTCAATACTGGGGATGTTGGCCTGGTCGAGGACACTGATGTTGGTGCACCTGTCCTCCCAGGGGGTTTGCAGGATCTTGCGGAGACATCGTTGGTGATATATCTCCAGCTACTTTAGGTGCCTTCTATACATCATCCATGCCTCAGATCCATACAGGAGGGCAGGTATTACTACAGCCCTGTAGACCATGAGTTTGGTGGTGGATTTGAGGGCCTGGTCTTCAAACACTATTTTCCTCAGACGGCCGAAGGCTGCACTGGTGCACTGGAGGCGATCATTGATGTAATGTGACAAATGGCAACAGCAAATTTGCACACAGCAAGATCCAACAAATAGCAAGGAGATAAATGACCAGATAATCTATTTTAATGATGTTGGTTGGGGGATAAATATTGGTCAGGTCACTGGGGGCAATTCTCCTGCTCTCCTTCCAATAGAAGCCTTGTGATCTTTTCCATCCACCTGACAGGGGAGACAGAGCCTTATCTTCTGTCAAATCTGAATGACAACACCTCTGATTGTGCAGCACTCCCTCAGTGTTACACTGGGAGTGTCAGTCTAGATTACAACATCAATCTCTGGAATGGCAGTATGAACCTACAACCTCCTGGAGAGTAGAACGAGACTCACCCAGTCCTTTCGATGTGGGACAAGCATTAATTTCGATCAGATCCTTCAGTGTGATAGGGTTGTACATCTGATGAGAAGGCAGATTGAAATGAATAAAGAAAAACCATTGAGTGTAAACCTGACCCAACTAACCTGATATTAAACAGGATCCACGACAACTGGACAGGAAACAACTGCGGGATCAACTTCAACTGGGACACCAGCAGCAACCAGCAGTCCAGATGTTTCCACCTCATCCACTGGACCCTCAACGACAGGAGGTGAATGGCAGACAATGTGGCCTATTGTTTCAACACAGCGCGCTGAAATTACTCTGAGGTGTAGGCACTGTTGTAATGTAACGAATGGCGGCAGCCAAATTGCACACAGCAAGATCCAATAAATGTAATGTGATAATGACCAGATAATCTGTTTTAGTGAGGTTGGCTGAGCGATAAATATTTGCCCAGAGCACCAGGACATGTCCACTGCTCTTCTTCCAATAGTGCCATAGGATCTTTTGTGTTCACTTGAGAGGGCAGACAGGGCCACAGGTTAATGTCAAATCTGAATGAGAACACCTCCGACACTGCAGTACTCCCTCAGTACTGCACTGCTAGTGTCAGCTTAGATAATGTTCGCAGTCTCTAAAATGGGACATGAACCCAAATCTTCTGACTCAGGGGCGAAAGTGCTACGCACTAATTTGGGAGTTTAATCCTGGAGGGTGGAACAAGACACATCCTTCCCTTTTCATGTGGGACAAGCAATAATTTCGGTCAGATCCCACAGTGTAATAGGGCCGAACATTCAGATGGGAAGGCGGGTTGAAATGAATAGAGAAAAACATTGAGTGCAAACCTGACCCAACTGATATTAAACAGGATTCACGACAACTGGACAGGAATCAACTTCAACTGGGACATCAGCAACAAAGGGCAAAAAACGTTAGTAGGAGTTGTGTACAGACCTCCAAACAGTAATAGGGATGTTGGGGAGGGCATCAAACAGGAAATTAGGGGTGCATGCAATAAAGGTGTAGCAGTTATAATGGGTGACTTTAATATGCACATAGATTGGGCTAGCCAAACTGGAAGCAATACGGTGGAGGAGGATTTCCTGGAGTGCATAAGGGATGGTTTTCTAGACCAATATGTTGAGGAACCAACTAGGGGGGAGGCCATCTTAGACTGGGTGTTGTGTAATGAGAGAGGATTAATTAGCAATCTCATTGTGCGAGGCCCCTTGGGGAAGAGTGACCATAATATGGTGGATTTCTGCATTAGGATGGAGAATGAAACAGTTAATTCAGAGACCATGGTCCAGAACTTAAAGAAGGGTAACTTTGAAGGTATGAGGCGTGAATTGGCTAGGATAGATTGGCGAATGATACTTAGGGGGTTGACTGTGGATGGGCAATGGCAGACATTTAGAGACCGCATGGATGAATTACAACAATTGTACATTCCTGTCTGGCGTAAAAATAAAAAAGGGAAGGTGGCTCAACCGTGGCTATCTAGGGAAATCAGGGATAGTATTAAAGTCAAGGAAGTGGCATACAAATTGGCCAGAAATAGCAGCGAACCTGGGGACTGGGAGAAATTTAGAACTCAGCAGAGGAGGACAAAGGGTTTGATTAGGGCAGGGAAAATGGAGTACGAGAAGAAGCTTGCAGGGAACATTAAGGTGGATTGCAAAAGTTTCTATAGGTATGTAAAGAGAAAAAGGTTAGTAAAGACAAACGTAGGTCCCCTGCAGTCAGAATCAGGGGAAGTCATAACGGGGAACAAAGAAATGGCAGACCAATTGAACAAGTACTTTGGTTCGGTATTCACGAAGGAGGATACAAACAACCTTCCGGATATAAAAGGGGTCAGAGGGTCTAGTAAGGAGGGGGAACTGAGGGAAATCTTTATTAGTCGGGAAATTGTGTTGGGGAAATTGATGGGATTGAAGGCCGATAAATCCCCAGGGCCTGATGGACTGCATCCCAGAGTACTTAAGGAGGTGGCCTTCGAAATAGCGGATGCATTGACAGTCATTTTCCAACATTCCATTGACTCTGGATCAGTTCCTATGGAGTGGAGTGTAGCCAATGTAACCCCACTTTTTAAAAAAGGAGGGAGAGAGAAAACAGGGAATTATAGACCGGTCAGTCTGACCTCAGTAGTGGGTAAAATGATGGAATCAATTATTAAGGATGTCATAGCAGTGCATCTGGAAAATGGTGACATGATAGGTCCAAGTCAGCATGGATTTGTGAAAGGGAAATCATGCTTGACAAATCTTCTGGAATTTTTTGAGGATGTTTCCAGTAAAGTGGACAAAGGAGAACCAGTTGATGTGGTATATTTGGACTTTCAGAAGGCTTTCGACAAGGTCCCACACAAGAGATTAATGTGCAAAGTTAAAGCACATGGGATTGGGGGTAGTGTGCTGACGTGGATTGAGAACTGGTTGTCAGACAGGAAGCAAAGAGTAGGAGTAAACGGGTACTTTTCAGAATGGCAGGCAGTGACTAGTGGGGTGCCGCAAGGTTCTGTGCTGGGGCCCCAGCTGTTTACATTGTACATTAATGATTTAGACGAGGGGATTAAATGCAGTATCTCCAAATTTGCGGATGACACTAAGTTGGGTGGCAGTGTGAGCTGCGAGGAGGATGCTATTAGGCTGCAGAGTGATTTGGATAGGTTAGGTGAGTGGGCAAATGCATGGCAGATGAAGTATAATGTGGATAAATGTGAGGTTATCCACTTTGGTGGTAAAAACAGAGAGACAGACTATTATCTGAATGGTGAGAGATTAGGAAAAGGGAAGGTGCAACGAGACCTGGGTGTCATGGTACATCAGTCATTGAAGGTTAGCATGCAGGTACAGCAGGCGGTTAAGAAAGCAAATGGCATGTTGGCCTTCATAGCGAGGGGATTTGAATACAGGGGCAGGGAGGTGTTGCTACAGTTGTACAGGGCCTTGGTGAGGCCACACCTGGAGTATTGTGTACAGTTTTGGTCTCCTAACTTGAGGAAGGACATTCTTGCTATTGAGGGAGTGCAGCGAAGATTCACCAGACTGATTCCCGGGATGGCGGGACTGACCTATCAAGAAAGACTGGACCAACTGTGTTTGTATTCAATGGAGTTCAGAAGAATGAGAGGGGACCTCATAGAAACGTTTAAAATTCTGACGGGTTTAGACAGGTTAGATGCAGGAAGAATGTTCCCAATGTTGGGGAAGTCCAGAACCAGAGGTCACAGTCTAAGGATAAGGGGTAAGCCATTTAGGACCGAGATGAGGAGAAACTTCTTCACCCAGAGAGTGGTGAACCTGTGGAATTCTCTACCACAGAAAGTAGTTGAGGCCAATTCACTAAATATATTCAAAAGGGAGTTAGATGAAGTCCTGACTACTCGGGGGATCAAGGGTTATGGCGAGAAAGCAGGAAGGGGGTACTGAAGTTTCATGTTCAGCCATGAACTCATTGAATGGCGGTGCAGGTTAGAAGGGCTGAATGGCCTACTCCTGCACCTATTTTCTATGTTTCTATGTTTCTAACCAGCAGTCCAGATGTTTCCACCTCATCCACTGGACCCTCAACTACAGGAGGTAAATGGCAGACAATGTGACCTATTGTTTCAACACATCGCCCTGAAATTATTCTCTGAGCTGTGGGCACTGTTGTAATGTAGCGAATGGCAACAGCCAAATTGCACACAGCAAGATCCAATCAACGTAATGTGATAATGACCAGATAATCTGTTGTAGTGCGGTTGGCTGAGCGATAAATATTTGCACAGAACACAGGAGATGTCCACTGTCTTCTTTCAGCAGTGCCATAGGATCTTTTGTGTTCACTTGAGAGGGCAGACAGGGCCACAGGTTAATGTCAAATCTGAATGAGAACACCTCCGACACTGCAGTACTCCCTCAGTACTGCACTGGTAGTGTCAGCTTAGATTACGTTCTCAGTCACTAAAATGGGAATTGAACCCAAAATCTTTTGAATCAGGAGCGAAAGTGCTACCCACTAATTTGGGACTTTAATCCTGGAGGACAGAACGAGACACATCCTTCCCGTTCGATTGTGGAACAAGCACTAATTTTGAGCAGATCGCGCAGTGTAATAAGATGGGACATTCTGATGGGAAGTACAATTAAATGTATACAAAAATAACCATTAAACGAAAAACTGATCCAACTAACCTGATATTAAACAGGATCCACGACAACTGGACAGGAATCAACTGCGGGATCAACTTCAACTGGGACACCAGCAACAACCAGCAGTCCAGACGTTTCCACCTCATCCACTGGACCCTCAGCTACAGGAGGTAAATGGCAGACAATGTGACCTATTGTTACAACACAGCGCCCTGAAATTACTCTCCGAGGTGTTGGTGTACGGACACTAAACGTGTTTGTCTCAAGTCCCTCTCTCCCCAATTTCTGCAGAGCGTGTAACCAGTTTGTGTTAAACAGTTAAAATATCAGAGGGAGGAATTCCATACAAACAGGCGACCCCGGGTTGTCCAAGGCGTGCTGCAGGCTCCTGTTCCAGGACTGGGCAGAGTTTCAGGCTCAGGCCCAGATGTGTGTGTGGTGAGGCTGGGTCCTGGGGCAGACTGCAGGGGCTCAATCTGACATTGAGGCCTGTCTTTGAAATCTGTGTAGATCATCAGAATAAGGAAAGAAAGATCTTGCATTTATATAGCGCCTCTTACGAACTTAGAACGTCCCAAAGTAATTCGCAGCCAATGTGAAGAGTAATTACGGTTGTAATGAGGCAAATGGCAACAGCAAATTTGTACACAGCAAGATCCAACAAACGTTAATGATATAAATCTCCAGATAATCTATTTTAATGATGTTGGTTGGGGGATAAATATTGGAAGAGGCGAGGGCCCAGGGGCAGCACGGGCCAGCCCACACTGCGATATGTGTGCGCACTAGGTCCGTGCAGTAGAGCTGGTCTCCAGTCGTCTTGGGTAACCTTTGCCACTGGACCGAGATCTCGCTCTGTCAAGCCCGTGTGGTGGCTGGTGTGCAACGGCCACCCCACGTTAAAAAAATCCACCCACAGGCATCTTCCACCCTTCACGATGTAGTTCGGGATCTGGAATATTAGGTCCTTTATTGAAACACCTGTGAACTCATCCTCACTTTGAGGGACTACCTATGATGAAATATTGGTCAGGTCACTGGGGACAATTCTCCTGCTCTTCTTCTAATAGAGGCCTTGTGATCTTTTCCATCCAACTGAGAGGGCAGACAGAGCCTTATCTTATGTCAAATCTGAATGACAACACCTCTGACTGTGCAGCACTCCCTCAGTGCTACACTGGGAGTGTCAGTCTAGATAACGCCCTGAATCTCTAGAATGGCAGTATCAACCTACAACCTTCTGACTCAAAGGTTCTCACCCTAGAGGTTTGAACGAGATATATCCTTCCCTTTCATAGAAACATAGAAAATAGGTGCAAGAGTAGGCCATTCGGCCCTTCGAGCCTGCACCACCATTCAATAAGATCATGGCTGATCATTCACCTCAGTACTCCTTTACTTCTTTCTCTCAAATGCACTTTCCAAATGCACTGTTATTTCATCTTTAATAATTGATTCCAACATTTTCCCCACTGCTGATGTCAGGCTAACCGGTCTATAATTACGCATTTTCTCTCTCCCTCCTTTTTTAAAAAGTGCTGTTACATTAGCTACCCTCCAGTATATGAAGCTGATCCAGAGTCGATGGACTATTGGAAAATGATCACCAATGCATCCACTATTTCTAGGGCCACTTCCTTAAGTACTCTGGGATGCAGTCTATCAGGCCCCAGGGAGTTATCGGCCTTCAATCCCATCAATTTCCCTAACAAGATTTCCCGCCTAATAAGGATATCCTTTAGTTCCTCCTTCTCACTAGACCCTCGGTCCCGTAGTACTTCCAGAAGGTTATTTGTGTCTTCCTTCGTGAAGACAGAACCAAAGTATTTGTTCAACTGGTCTGCCATTTCTTTGCTCCCCATTATAAATTCACGTTAATCTGGCTACAAGGGACCTACGTTTGTCTTCACTAATCTTTTTCTCTTCACATATCTATAGAAGCTTTTGCAGTCAGTTTTTATGTTCCCAGCAAGTTTCCTCTCATACTCCATTTTACCCCTCCTAATTAAACCCTTTGTCCTGCTCTGCTGAATTCTAAATTCCTCCCAGTCCTCAGATTTGCTGCTTTTTCTGGCCAATTTGTATGCCTCCTTCTTGGATTTAACACTATCCTTAATTTCTCTTGGTAGCCACGGTTGAGCCACCTTCCCCGTTTTATTTTTTACTCCTGACAGGGATGTACAATTGTTGAACTTCATCCATATAATCTTTAAATGTTTGCCATTGCCTATCCACCGTCAACCCTTTAAGTATCATTTGCCAATCTATTCCAGTCAATTCACGTCTCATACCATCGAAGGTACCTTCCCATAAATTCAGGACCCTAGTCTCTGAATTAACTGTGTCACTCTCCGTCTTAATAAAGAATTCTATCATATTATGGTCACTCTTCCCCAATGGGCCTCGCACAACAAGATTGCTAATTAGTCCTTTCTCATTACACATCATCCAGTTTAGGATGGCCAGCCCTCTAGTTGGTTCCTTGACATATTGGTCCAGAAAACCATCCCTAATACACTCCAGGAAATCCTACTCCACTGTATTGCTACAAGTTTGGTTAGCCCAATCTATATGTAGATTAAAGTCGCCCATGATAACTGCTGTACCTTTATTGAACGCATCCCTAATTTCTTGTTTGATGCTGTCCCCATCCTCACTACTGCTACCTCACTACTACTTCGATGTGGGACAAGCATTAATTTCGATCAAATCCCTCAGTGTAATAGGACGGAACATTCTGATGGGAAGGTGATTGAAATGAATAGAGAAAAACCATTGAGTGTAAACCTGACCCAACTAACCTGATATTAAACAGGATCCATGACAAGTGGACAGGAATCAACTGCAGGATCAACTTCAACTGGGACACCAGCAACAACCAGCAGTCCAGTCGTTTCCAGCTCATCTACTGGACCCTCAACTACAGGAGGTAAATGGTGGACAATGTGACTTATTGTTTCAATACATCGCCCTGAAATTACTCTCCGAGGTGCTGGTGCACGGACACTAAACGTGTTTGTCTGATGTCTCTCTATCCCCAATTTCAGCAGAGTCTGTAATCAGTTTGTGTTCAACAGTCAAAATAGCAGAGGGAGGAATTCCATACAAACAGGCGACCCCGGGTAGTCCAAGGCGTGCTGCAGGCTCCTGTTCCAGGACTGGGCAGAGTTTCAGGCTGAGGCCCAGATGTGTGTGTGGTGAGGCTGGGTCCAGGGGCAGACTGTAGGGCCTCAGTCTGACGTTGAGGCCTGTCTCTGAAAGCTGTGCAGATCATCAGAATAAGGAAAGAAATATCTTGCATTTATATAGCGCCTCTGACGAACTTAGAACGTCCCAAAGTAATTCGCAGCCAATGTGAAGAGTAATTACGGTTGTAATGAGGCAAATGGCAACAGAAAATTTGTACACAGCACGATCCAACAAACGTTAATGATATAAATCTCCAGATAATCTATTTTAATGATGTTGGTTGGGGGATAAATATTGGAAGAGGCGAGGGCCCAGGGGCAGCACGGGCCAGCCCACACTGCGATATGTGTGCGCACTAGGTCCGTGCAGCAGAGCTGGTCTCCAGTCGTCTTGGGTAACCCTTGCCACTGGACCAAGACCTCGCTCTGTCAAGCCCGTGTGGTGGCTGGTGTGCAACGGCCACCCCACGTTAAAAAAATCCACCCTCAGGCATCTTCCACCCTTCACGATGTAGTTCGGGATCTGGAATATTAGGTCCTTTATTGAAACACCTGTGAACTCATCCCTTTTTGGTGTGGAAGCAAGTCATCCTCGCTTTGAGGGACTACCTATGATGAAATATTGGTCAGGTCACTGGGGACAATTCTCCTGCTCTTCTTCTAATAGAGGCCTTGTGATCTTTTCCATCCACCTGAGAGGGCAGACAGAGCCTTATCTTATGTCAAATCTGAATGACAACACCTCTGACTGTGCAGCACTCCCTCAGTGCTACACTGGGAGTGTCAGTCTACATAACGCCCTGAATCTCTGGAATGGCAGTATCAACCTACAACCTTCTGACTCAAAGGCTCTCATCCTAGAGGTTTGAACGAGATATATCCTTCCCTTTCATAGAAACATAAAAAATAGGTGCAAGAGTAGGCCATTCGGCCCTTCGAGCCTGAACCACCATTCAATAAGATCATGGCTGATCATTCACCTCAGTACCCCTTGACTTCTTTCTCTCAAATGCACTTTCCAAATGCGCTGTTATTTCATCTTTAATAATTGATTCCAACATTTTCCCCACTGCTGATGTCAGGCTAACTGGTCTATAATTACGCATTTTCTCTCTCCCTCCTTTTTTAAAAAGTGCTGTTACATTAGCTACCCTCCAGTATATGAAGCTGATCCAGAGTCGATGGACTATTGGAAAATGATCACCAATACATCCACTATTTCTAGGGCCACTTCCTTAAGTACTCTGGGATGCAGTCTATCAGGCCCCAGGGAGTTATCGGCCTTCAATCCCATCAATTTCCCTAACAAGATTTCCCGCCTAATAAGGATATCCTTTAGTTCCTCCTTCTCACTAGACCCTCGGTCCCGTAGTACTTTCAGAAGGTTATTTGTGTCTTCCTTCGTGAAGACAGAACCAAAGTATTTGTTCAACTGGTCTGCCATTTCTTTGCTCCCCATTATAAATTCACGTTAATCTGGCTACAAGGGACCTACGTTTGTCTTCACTAATCTTTTTCTCTTCACATATCTATAGAAGCTTTTGCAGTCAGTTTTTATGTTCCCAGCAAGTTTCCTCTCATACTCCATTTTACCCCTCCTAATTAAACCCTTTGTCCTGCTCTGCTGAATTCTAAATTCCTCCCAGTCCTCAGATTTATTGCTTTTTCTGGCCAATTTGTATGCCTCCTCCTTGGATTTAATACTATCCTTAATTTCTCTTGGTAGCCACGGTTGAGCCACCTTCCCCGTTTTATTTTTTACTCCTGACAGGGATGTACAATTGTTGAACTTCATCCATATAATCTTTAAATGTTTGAAATGAATAGAGAAAAACTATTGAGTGTAAACCTGACCCAACTAACCTGATATTAAACAGGATCCATGACAACTGGACAGGAAACAACTGCAGGATCAACTTCAACTGGGACACCAGCAACAACTAGCAGTCCAGTCGTTTCCAGCTCATCTACTGGACCCTCAACTACAGGAGGTAAATGGTGGACAATGTGACTTATTGTTTCAATACATCGCCCTGAAATTACTCTCCGAGGTGCTGGTGTACGGACACTAAACGTGTTTGTCTGATGTCCCTCTATCCCCAATTTCAGCAGAGTCTGTAATCAGTTTGTGTTAAACAGTCAAAATAGCAGAGGGAGGAATTCCATACAAACAGGCTACCCCGGGTTGTCCAAGGCGTGCTGCAGGCTCCTGTTCCAGGACTGGGCAGAGTTTCAGGCTGAGGCCCAGATGTGTGTGTGGTGAGGCTGGGTCCAGGGGCAGACTGTAGGGCCTCAGTCTGATGTTGAGGCCTGTCTCTGAAAGCTGTGCAGGTCATCAGAATAAGGAAAGAAAGATCTTGCATTTATATAGCGCCTCTGACGAACTTAGAACGTCCCAAAGTAATTCGCAGCCAATGTGAAGAGTAATTACGGTTGTAATGAGGCAAATGGCAACAGCAAATTTGTACACAGCACGATCCAACAAACGTTAATGATATAAATCTCCAGATAATCTATTTTAATGATGTTGGTTGGGGGATAAATATTGGAAGAGGCGAGGGCCCAGGGGCAGCACGGGCCAGCCCACACTGCGATATGTGTGCGCACTAGGTCCGTGCAGTAGAGCTGGTCTCCAGTCGTCCTGGTTAACCCTTGCCACTGGACCAAGACCTCGCTCTGTCAAGCCCGTGTGGTGGCTGGTGTGCAACGGTCACCCCACGTTAAAAAAATCCACCCACAGGCATCTTCCACCCTTCAGGATGTAGTTCGGGATCTGGAATATTAGGTCCTTTAATGAATCACCTGTGAACTCATCCCTTTTTGGTGTGGAAGCAAGTCATCCTCACTTTGAGGGACTACCTATGATGAAATATTGGTCAGGTCACTGGGGACAATTCTCCTGCTCTTCTTCTAATAGAGGCCTTGTGATCTTTTCCATCCAACTGAGAGGGCAGACAGAGCCTTATCTTATGTCAAATCTGAATGACAACACCTCTGACTGTGCAGCACTCCCTCAGTGCTACACTGGGAGTGTCAGTCTAGATAACGCCCTGAATCTCTGGAATGGCAGTATCAACCTACAACCTTCTGACTCAAAGGTTCTCACCCTAGAGGTTTGAACGAGATATATCCTTCCCTTTCATAGAAACATAGAAAATAGGTGCAAGAGTAGGCCATTCGGCCCTTCGAGCCTGCACCACCATTCAATAAGATCATGGCTGATCATTCACCTCAGTACTCCTTTACTTCTTTCTCTCAAATGCACTTTCCAAATGCGCTGTTATTTCATCTTTAATAATTGATTCCAACATTTTCCCCACTGCTGATGTCAGGCTAACCGGTCTATAATTTCCCATTTTCTCTCTCCCTCCTTTTTTAAAAAGTGCTGTTACATTAGCTACCCTCCAGTATATGAAGCTGATCCAGAGTCGATGGACTATTGGAAAATGATCACCAATGCATCCACTATTTCTAGGGCCACTTCCTTAAGTACTCTGGGATGCAGTCTATCAGGCCCGAGGGATTTATCGGCCTTATATCCCATCAATTTCCCTAACAAGATTTCCCGCCTAATAAGGATATCCTTCAGTTCCTCCTTCTCACTAGACCCTCGGTCCCCTAGTACTTCCGGAAGGTTATTTGTGTCTTTCTTCGTGAAGACAGAACCAAAATATTTGTTCAACTGGTCTGCCATTTCTTTGCTCCCCATTGTAAATTCACGTCAATCTGGCTACAAGGGACCTACGTTTGTCTTCACTAATCTTTTTCTCTTCACATATCTATAGAAGCTTTTGCAGTCAGTTTTTATGTTCCCAGCAAGCTTCCTCTCATACTCCATTTTACCCCTCCTAATTAAACCCTTTGTCCTGCTCTGCTGAATTCTAAATTCCTTCCAGCCCTCAGATTTGCTTCTTTTTCTGGCCAATTTGTATGCCTCCTTCTTGGATTTAACACTATCCTTAATTTCCCTTGGTAGCCACGGTTGAGTCACCTTCCCCGTTTTATTTTTTACTCCTGACAGGGATGTACAATTGTTGAACTTCATCCATATAATCTTTAAATGTTTGCCATTGCCTATCCACCGTCAACCCTTTAAGTATCATTTGCCAATCTATTCCAGTCAATTCACGTCTCATATCATCGAAGGTACCTTCCCATAAATTCAGGACCCTAGTCTCTGAAGTGACTGTGTCACTCTCCGTCTTAATAAAGAATTCTACCATATTATGGTCACTCTTCCCCAATGGGCCTCGTACAACAAGATTGCTAATTAGTCCTTTCTCATTACACATCATCCAGTTTAGGATGGCCAGCCCTCTAGTTGGTTCCTTGACATATTGGTCCAGAAAACCATCCCTAATACACTCCAGGAAATCCTACTCCACTGTATTGCTACAAGTTTGGTTAGCCCAATCTATATGTAGATTAAAGTCGCCCATGATAACTGCTGTACCTTTATTGAACGCATCCCTAATTTCTTGTTTGATGCTGTCCCCATCCTCACTACTGCTACCTCATTACTACTTCGATGTGGGACAAGCATTAATTTCGATCAGATCCCTCAGTGTAATAGGACGGAACATTCTGATGGGAAGGCGATTGAAATGAATAGAGAAAAACTATTGAGTGTAAACCTGACCCAATTAACCTGATATTAAACAGGATCCACGGCAAGTGGACAGGAAACAACTGCAGGATCAACTTCAACTGGGACACCAGCAACAACCAGCAGTCCAGTCGTTTCCAGCTCATCTACTGGACCCTCAACTACAGGAGGTAAATGGTGGACAATGTGACTTATTGTTTCAATACATCGCCCTGAAATTACTCTCCGAGGTGCTGGTGTACGGACACTAAACGTGTTTGTCTGATGTCTCTCTATCCCCAATTTCAGCAGAGTCTGTAATCAGTTTGTGTTAAACAGTCAAAATAGCAGAGGGAGGAATTCCATACAAACAGGCTACCCCGGGTTGTCCAAGGCGTGCTGCAGGCTCCTGTTCCAGGACTGGGCAGAGTTTCAGGCTGAGGCCCAGATGTGTGTGTGGTGAGGCTGGGTCCAGGGGCAGACTGTAGGGCCTCAGTCTGATGTTGAGGCCTGTCTCTGAAAGCTGTGCAGGTCATCAGAATAAGGAAAGAAAGATCTTGCATTTATATAGCGCCTCTTACGAACTTAGAACGTCCCAAAGTAATTCGCAGCCAATGTGAAGAGTAATTACGGTTGTAATGAGGCAAATGGCAACAGCAAATTTGTACACAGCACGATCCAACAAACGTTAATGATATAAATCTCCAGATAATCTATTTTAATGATGTTGGTTGGGGGATCAATATTGGAAGAGGCGAGGGCCCAGGGGCAGCACGGGCCAGCCCACACTGCGATATGTGAGCGCACTAGGTCCGTGCAGCAGAGCTGGTCTCCAGTCGTCTTGGGTAACCCTTGCCACTGGACCAAGACCTCGCTCTGTCAAGCCCCGTGTGGTGGCTGGTGTGCAACGGTCACCCCACGTTAAAAAAATCCACGCACAGGCATCTTCCACCCTTCACGATGTAGTTCGGGTTCTGGAATATTAGGTCCTTTATTGAAACACCTGTGAACTCATCCTCACTTTGAGGGACTACCTATGATGAAATATTGGTCAGGTCACTGGGGACAATTCTCCTGCTCTTCTTCTAATAGAGGCCTTGTGATCTTTTCCATCCACCTGAGAGGGCAGACAGAGCCTTATCTTATGTCAAATCTGAATGACAACACCTCTGACTGTGCAGCACTCCCTCAGTGATACACTGGGAGTGTCAGTCTAGATAACGCCCTGAATCTCTGGAATGGCAGTATCAACCTACAACCTTCTGACTCAAAGGTTCTCATCCTAGAGGTTTGAACGAGATATATCCTTCCCTTTCATAGAAACATAGAAAATAGGTGCAAGAGTAGGCCATTCGGCCCTTCGAGTCTGCACCACCATTCAATAAGATCATGGCTGATCATTCACCTCAGTACTCCTTTACTTCTTTCTCTCAAATGCACTTTCCAAATACGCTGTTATTTCATCTTTAATAATTGATTCCAACATTTTCCCCACTGCTGATGTCAGGCTAACCGGTCTATAATTACCCATTTTCTCTCTCCCTCCTTTTTTAAAAAGTGCTGTTACATTAGCTACCCTCCAGTATATGAAGCTGATCCAGAGTCGATGGACTATTGGAAAATGATCACCAATGCATCCACTATTTCTAGGGCCACTTCCTTAAGTACTCTGGGATGCAGTCTATCAGGCCCCAGGGATTTATCAGCCTTATATCCCATCAATTTACCTAACAAGATTTCCCGCCTAATAAGGATATCCTTCAGTTCCTCCTTCTCACTAGACCCTCGGTCCCCTAGTACTTCCGGAAGGTTATTTGTGTCTTCCTTCGTGAAGACAGAACCAAAGTATTTGTTCAACTGGTCTGCCATTTCTTTGCTCCCCATTATAAATTCACGTTAATCTGGCTAAAAGGGACCTACGTTTCTCTTCACTAATCTTTTTCTCTTCACATATCTATAGAAGCTTTTGCAGTCAGTTTTTATGTTCCCAGCAAGCTTCCTCTCATACTCCATTTTACCCCGCCTAATTAAACCCTTTGTCCTGCTCTGCTGAATTCTAAATTCCTCCCAGTCCTCAGATTTGCTGCTTTTTCTGGCCAATTTGTATGCCTCCTTCTTGGATTTAACACTATCCTTAATTTCCCTTGGTAGCCACGGTTGAGCCACCTTCCCCGTTTTATTTTTTACTCCTGACAGGGATGTACAATTGTTGAACTTCATCCATATAATCTTTAAATGTTTGCCATTGCCTATCCACCGTCAACCCTTTAAGTATCATTTGCCAATCTATTCCAGTCAATTCACGTCTCATATCATCGAAGGTACCTTCCCATAAATTCAGGACCCTAGTCTCTGAATTAACTGTGTCACTCTCCGTCTTAATAAAGAATTCTACCATATTATGGTCACTCTTCCCCAATGGGCCTCGCACAACAAGATTGCTAATTAGTCCTTTCTCATTACACATCATCCAGTTTAGGATGGCCAGCCCTCTAGTTGGTTCCTTGACATATTGGTCCAGAAAACCATCCCTAATACACTCCAGGAAATCCTACTCCACTGTATTGCTACAAGTTTGGTTAGCCCAATCTATATGTAGATTAAAGTCGCCCATGATAACTGCTGTACCTTTATTGAACGCATCCCTAATTTCTTGTTTGATGCTGTCCCCATCCTCACTACTGCTACCTCACTACTACTTCGATGTGGGACAAGCATTAATTTCGATCAGATCCCTCAGTGTAATAGGACGGAACATTCTGATGGGAAGGCGATTGAAATGAATAGAGAAAAACTATTGAGTGTAAACCTGACCCAATTAACCGGATATTAAACAGGATCCACGGCAAGTGGACAGGAAACAACTGCAGGATCAACTTCAACTGGGACACCAGCAACAACCAGCAGTCCAGTCGTTTCCACCTCATCCACTGGACCCTCAACTACAGGAGGTAAATGGTCGACAACGTGACCTATTGTTTCAATACATCGCCCTGAAGTTACTCTCTGAGCTGTCGGCACTGTTGTAATGTAGCGAATGGCAGCAGCCAAATTGCACACAGCAAGATCCAGTCAACGTAATGTGATAATGACCAGATAATCTGTTGTAGTGCGGTTGGCTGAGCGATAAATATTTGCACAGTACACAGGAGATGTCCACTGTCTTCTTTCAGCAGTGCCATAGGATCTTTTGTGTTCACTTGAGAGGGCAGACAGGGCCACAGGTTAATGTCAAATCTGAATGAGAACACCTCCGACACTGCAGTACTCCCTCAGTACTGCACTGGTAGTGTCAGCTTAGATTATGTTCTCAATCTCTAAAATAGGAATTGAACCCAAAATCTTTTGAATCAGGAGCGAAAGTGCTACCCACTAATTTGGGACTTTAACCCTGGAGGACAGAACGAGACACATCCTTCCCTTTCGATTGTGGAACCAGTACTAATTTTGAGCAGATCGCGCAGTGTAATAAGACGGGACATTCTGATGGGAAGTACAATTAAATGTATACAAAAATAACCATTAAATGAAAAACTGATCCAACTAACCTGATATTAAACAGGATCCATGACAACTGGACAGGAATCAACTGCGGGATCAACTTCAACTGGGACACCAGCAGCAACCAGCAGTCCAGACGTTTCCACCTCATCCACTGGACCCTCAACTACAGGAGGTAAATGGCAGACAATGTGACCTATTGTTACAACACAGCGCCCTGAAATTACTCTCCGAGGTGTTGGTGTACGGACACTAAACGTGTTTGTCTCAAGTCCCTCTCTCCCCAATTTCTGCAGAGCGTGTAACCAGTTTGTGTTAAACAGTTAAAATATCAGAGGGAGGAATTCCATACAAACAGGCGACCCCGGGTTGTCCAAGGCATGCTGCAGGCTCCTGTTCCAGGACTGGGCAGAGTTTCAGGCTCAGGCCCAGATGTGTGTGTGGTGAGGCTGGGTCCTGGGGCAGACTGCAGGGGCTCAGTCTGACATTGAGGCCTGTCTTTGAAATCTGTGTAGATCATCAGAATAAGGAAAGAAAGATCTTGCATTTATATAGCGCCTCTTATGAACTTAGAACGTCCCAAAGTAATTCGCAGCCAATGTGAAGAGTAATTACGGTTGTAATGAGGCAAATGGCAACAGCAAATTTGTACACAGCACGATCCAACAAACGTTAATGATATAAATCTCCAGATAATCTATTTTAATGATGTTGGTTGGGGGATAAATATTGGAAGAGGCGAGGGTCCAGGGGCAGCACGGGCCAGCCCACACTGCGATATGTGTGCGCACTAGGTCCGTGCAGTAGAGCTGGTCTCCAGTCGTCCTGGTTAACGCTTGCCACTGGACCAAGACCTCGCTCTGTCAAGCCCGTGTGGTGGCTGGTGTGCAACGGCCACCCCACGTTAAAAAAATCTACCCATAGGCATCTTCCACCCTTCACGATGTAGTTCGGGATCTGGAATATTAGGTCCTTTATTGAAACACCTGTGAACTCATCCCTTTTTGGTGTGGAAGCAAGTCATCCTCACTTTGAGGGACCACCTATGATGAAATATTGGTCAGGTCACTGGGGACAATTCTCCTGCTCTTCTTCTAATAGAGGCCTTGTGATCTTTTCCATCCACCTGAGAGGGCAGACAGAGCCTTATCTTATGTCAAATCTGAATGACAACACCTCTGATTGTGCAGCACTCCCTCAGTGCTACACTGGGAGTGTCAGTCTAGATAATGCCCTGAATCTCTGGAATGGCAGTATCAACCTACAACCTTCTGACTCAAAGGTTCTCGTCCTAGAGGTTTGAACGAGATATATCCTTCCCTTTCATAGAAACATAGTAAATAGGTGCAAGAGTAGGCCATTCAGCCCTTCGAGCCTGCACCACCATTCAATAAGATCATGGCTGATCATTCACCTCAGTACGCATTGACTTCTTTCTCTCAAATGCACTTTCCAAATGCGCTGTTATTTCATCTTTAATAATTGATTCCAACATTTTCCCCACTGCTGATGTCAGGCTAACCGGTCTATAATTACCCATTTTCTCTCTCCCTCCTTTTTTAAAAAGTGCTGTTACATTAGCTACCCTCCAGTATATGAAGCTGATCCAGAGTCGATGGACTATTGGAAAATGATCACCAATGCATCCACTATTTCTAGGGCCACTTCCTTAAGTGCTCTGGGATGCAGTCTATCAGGCCCCAGGGAGTTATCGGCCTTCAATCCCATCAATTTCCCTGACAAGATTTCCCGCCTAATAAGGATATCCTTCAGTTCCTCCTTCTCACTAGACCCTCGGTCCCCTAGTACTTCCAGAAGGTTATTTGTGTCTTCCTTCGTGAAGACAGAACCAAAATATTTGTTCAACTGGTCTGCCATTTCTTTGCTCCCCATTATAAATTCACGTTAATCTGACTGCAAGGGACCTACGTTTGTCTTCACTAATCTTTTTCTCTTCACATATCTATAGAAGCTTTTGCAGTCAGTTTTTATGTTCCCAGCAAGCTTCCTCTCATACTCCATTTTACCCCTCCTAATTAAACCCTTTGTCCTGCTCTGCTGAATTCTAAATTCCTCCCAGTCCTCAGATTTGCTGCTTTTTCTGGCCAATTTGTATGCCTCCTCCTTGGATTTAACACTATCCTTCATTTCCCTTGGTAGCCACGGTTGAGCCACCTTCCCCGTTTTATTTTTTACTCCTGACAGGGATGTACAATTGTTGAACTTCATCCATATAATCTTTAAATGTTTGCCATTGCCTATCCACCGTCAACCCTTTAAATATCATTTGCCAATCTATTCCAGTCAATTCACGTCTCATACCATCGAAGGTACCTTCCCATAAATTCAGGACCCTAGTCTCTGAATTAACTGTGTCACTCTCCGTCTTAATAAAGAATTCTATCATATTATGGTCACTCTTCTCCAATGGGCCTCGCACAACAAGATTGCTAATTAGTCCTTTCTCATGACACATCATCCAGTTTAGGATGGCCAGCCCTCTAGTTGGTTCCTCGACATATTGGTCCAGAAAACCATCCCTAATACACTCCAGGAAATCCTACTCCACTGTATTGCTACAAGTTTGGTTAGCCCAATCTATATGTAGATTAAAGTCGCCCATGATAACTGCTGTACCTTTATTGAACGCATCCCTAATTTCTTGTTTGATGCTGTCCCCATCCTCACTACTGCTACCTCACTACTACTTCGATGTGGGACAAGCATTAATTTCGATCAGATCCCTCAGTGTAATAGGACGGAACATTCTGATGGGAAGGCGGATTGAAATGAATAGAGAAAAACTATTGAGTGTAAACCTGACCCAATTAACCTGATATTAAACAGGATCCATGACAAGTGGACAGGAAACAACTGCAGGATCACCTTCAACTGGGACACCAGCAACAACCAGCAGTCCAGTCGTTTCCAGTTCATCTACTGGACCCTCAACTACAGGAGGTAAATGGTGGACAATGTGACCTATTGTTTCAATACATCGCCCTGAAATTACTTTCCGAGGTGTTGGTGTACGGACACTAAACGTGTTTGTCTGATGTCCCTCTATCCCCAATTTCAGCAGAATCTGTAATCAGTTTGTGTTCCACAGTTAAAATATCAGAGGGAGGAATTCCATACAAACAGGCTACCCCAGGTTGTCCAAGGCGTGCTGCAGGCTCCTGTTCCAGGACTGGGCAGAGTTTCAGGCTGAGGCCCAGATGTGTGTGTGGTGAGGCTGGGTCCAGGGGCAGACTGTAGGGGCTCAGTCTGACATTGAGGCCTGTCTCTGAAAGCTGTGTAGATCATCAGAATAAGGAAAGATCATGCATTTGTATAGCGCCTTTCCCGAACTTAGGACGTCCCAAAGTAATTCGCAGTCAATGTGAAGAGTAGTCACGGTTGTAATGTGACAAATGGCAACAGCAAATTTGCACACTGCGAGATCCAAGAAACAGCAAGGAGGTAAATGACCAGATAATCTGTTTTAATGATGTTGGTTGGAAGATAAATATTGGTCAGGTCAATGGGGACAATTCTGCTCTTCTTCTAATAGAGGCCTTGTGATCTTTTCCATCCACCTGACAGGGGAGACAGAGCCTTATCTTGCGTCAAATCTGAATGACAATACCTCTGATTGTGCAGCACTCCCTCAGTGTTACACTGGGAGTGTCAGTCTAGATTACAACATCAATCTCTGGAATGGCAGTATGAACCTACAACCTTCTGACTCAAAGGTTCTCATCCTGGAGAGTAGAATGAGACTCACTCTTACCTTTCTATCTGGAACAAGTATTAATTTCGATCAGATCCCACAGTGTAATCGGACGGAACATTCTGATGGGAAGGCAGATTGAATTGAATAGAGAAAAACCATTGAGTGTAAAACTGACCAAACTAATCTGATATTAAACAGGATCCACGACAACTGGACAAGAATCAACTGCGGGATCAACATCAACTGGGACATCAGCAGCAACCAACAGTCCAGACATTTCCAACTCATCCACTGGACCCTCAACTACAGGAGGTAAATGGCAGACAATGTGACCTTTTGTTGCAACACATCGCCCTGAAGTTACTCTCTGAGCTGTGGGCACTGTTGTAATGTAGCGAATGGCAGCAGCCAAATTGCACACAGCAAGATCCAATCAACGTAATGTGATAATGACCAGATAATCTGTTGTAGTGCGGTTGGCTGAGCGATAAATATTTGCACAGAACACAGGAGATGTCCACTGTCTTCTTTCAGCAGTGCCATAGGATCTTTTGTGTTCACTTGAGAGGGCAGACAGGGCCACAGGTTAATGTCAAATCTGAATGAGAACACCTCCGACACTGCAGTACTCCCTCAGTACTGCACTGGTAGTGTCAGCTTAGATTACGTTCTCAATCTCTAAAATGGGAATTGAACCCAAAATCTTTTGACTCATGGAGCGAAAGTGCTACCCACTAATTTGGGACTTTAATCCTGGAGGATGAATGAGACACATCCTTCCCTTTCGATTGTGGAACAAGCACTAATTTTGAGCAGATCGCGCAGTGTAACAAGACGGGACATTCTGATGGGAAGTACAATTAAATGTATACAAAAATAACCATTAAACGAAAAACTGACCCAACTAACCTGATATTAAACAGGATCCACGACAAGTGGACAGGAATCAACTGCGGGATCAACATCAACTGGGACACCAGCAACAACCAGCAGTCCAGACGTTTCCAGCTCATCTACTGGACCCTCAACTACAGGAGGTAAATGGTGGACAATGTGACCTATTGTTTCAATACATCGCCCTGAAATTACTCTCCGAGGTGTTGGTGTACGGACACTAAACGTGTTTGTCTGAAGTCCCTCTATCCCCAATTTCAGCAGAGTCTGTAACCAGTTTGTGTTAAACAGTCAAAACAGCAGCGGGAGGAATTCCATACAGTCGACCCCGGGTTGTCCAAGGCGTGCTGCAGGCTCCTGTTCCAGGACTGGGCAGAGTTTCAGGCTGAGGCCCAGATGTGTGTGTGGTGAGGCTGGGTCCAGGGGCATACTGTAGGGGCTCAGTCTGACGTTGAGGCCTGTCTCTGAAAGCTGTGTAGATCATCAGAATAAGGAAAGATCATGCATTTGTATAGCGCCTTTCCCGAACTTAGGACGTCCCAAAGTAATTCGCAGCCAATGTGAAGAGTAGTCACGGTTGTAATGTGGCAAATGGCAACAGCAAATTTGCACACTGCAAGATCCAAGAAACAGCAAGGAGATAAATGACCAGATAATCTGTTTTAATGATGTTGGTTGGAGGATAAATATTGGTCAGGTCACTGGGGACAATTCTCCTGCTCTTCTTCTAATAGAGGCCTTGTGATCTTTTCCATCCACCTGAGAGGGGAGACAGAGCCTTATCTTGCGTCAAATCTGAATGACAACACCTCTGATTGTGCAGCACTCCCTCAGTGTTACACTGGGAGTGTCAGTCTAGATTACAACATCAATCTCTGGAATGGCAGTATGAACCTACAACCTTCTGACTCAAAGGTTCTCATCCTGGAGAGTAGAATGAGACTCACTCTTACCTTTCGATCTGGGACAAGCATTAATTTCGATCAGATCCCTCAGTGTAATAGGACGGAACATTCTGATGGGAAGGCAGATTGAAATGAATAGAGAAAAACCATTGAGTGTAAAACTGACCAAACTAATCTGATATTAAACAGGATCCACGACAACTGGACAAGAATCAACTGCGGGATCAACATCAACTGGGACATCAGCAGCAACCAACAGTCCAGACATTTCCACCTCATCCACTGGACCCTCAACTACAGGAGGTAAATGGCAGACAATGTGACCTATTGTTTCAACACATCGCCCTGAAGTTACTCTCTGAGCTGTGGGCACTGTTGTAATGTAGCGAATGGCAGCAGCCAAATTGCACACAGCAAGATCCAGTCAACGTAATGTGATAATGACCAGATAATCTGTTGTAGTGCGGTTGGCTGAGCGATAAATATTTGCACAGAACACAGGAGATGTCCACTGTCTTCTTTCAGCAGTGCCATAGGATCTTTTGTGTTCACTTGAGAGGGCAGACAGGGCCACAGGTTAATGTCAAATCTGAATGAGAACACCTCCGACACTGCAGTACTCCCTCAGTACTGCACTGGTAGTGTCAGCTTAGATTATGTTCTCAATCTCTAAAATAGGAATTGAACCCAAAATCTTTTGACTCAGGCACGAAAGTGCTTCCCACTAATTTGGGACTTTAATCCTGGAGGACAGAACGAGACACATCCTTCCCTTTCGATTGTGGAACCAGTACTAATTTTGAGCAGATCGCGCAGTGTAATAAGACGGGACATTCTGATGGGAAGTACAATTAAATGTATACAAAAATAACCATTAAATGAAAAACTGATCCAACTAACCTGATATTAAACAGGATCCACGACAACTGGACAGGAATCAACTGCGGGATCAACTTCAACTGGGACACCAGCAGCAACCAGCAGTCCAGGCGTTTCCACCTCATTCACTGGACCCTCAACTACAGGAGGTAAATGGTAGACAATGTGACCTATTGTTACAACACAGCGCCCTGAAATTACTCTCCGAGGTGTTGGTGTACGGACACTAAACGTGTTTGTCTCAAGTCCCTCTCTCCCCAATTTCTGCAGAGCGTGTAACCAGTTTGTGTTAAACAGTTAAAATATCAGAGGGAGGAATTCCATACAAACAGGTGACCCCGGGTTGTCCAAGGCATGCTGCAGGCTTCTGTTCCAGGACTGGGCAGAGTTTCAGGCTCAGGCCCAGATGTGTGTGTGGTGAGGCTGGGTCCTGGGGCAGACTGCAGTGGCTCAGTCTGACATTGAGGCCTGTCTTTGAAATCTGTGTAGATCATCAGAATAAGGAAAGAAAGATCTTGCATTTATATAGCGCCTCTTACGAACTTAGAACGTCCCAAAGTAATTCGCAGCCAATGTGAAGAGTAATTACGGTTGTAATGAGGCAAATGGCAACAGCAAATTTGTACACAGCACGATCCAACAAACGTTAATGATATAAATCTCCAGATAATCTATTTTAATGATGTTGGTTGGGGGATAAATATTGGAAGAGGCGAGGGCCCAGGGGCAGCACGGGCCAGCCCACACTGCGATATGTGTGCGCACTAGGTCCGTGCAGCAGAGCTGGTCTCCAATCGTCTTGGGTAACCCTTGCCACTGGACCAAGACCTCGCTCTGTCAAGCCCCGTGTGGTGGCTGGTGTGCAACGGCCACCCCACGTTAAAAAAATCTACCCATAGGCAT
Organism: Pristiophorus japonicus; assembly: GCF_044704955.1. Classification (NCBI taxonomy): domain Eukaryota; kingdom Metazoa; phylum Chordata; class Chondrichthyes; family Pristiophoridae; genus Pristiophorus; species Pristiophorus japonicus. Next base: position 95,613,516 of record NC_091996.1, read on the forward strand.
CTTCCACCCTTCAGGATGTAGTTCGGGATCTGGAATATTAGGCCCTTTATTGAAACACCTGTGAACTCATCCCTTTTTGGTGTGGAAGCAAGTCATCCTCACTTTGAGGGACCACCTATGATGAAATATTGGTCAGGTCACTGGGGACAATTCTCCTGCTCTTCTTCTAATAGAGGCCTTGTGATCTTTTCCATCCACCTGAGAGGGCAGACAGAGCCTTATCTTATGTCAAATCTGAATGACAACACCTCTGACTGTGCAGCACTCCCTCAGTGCTACACTGGGAGTGTCAGTCTAGATAACGCCCTGAATCTCTAGAATGGCAGTATCAACCTACAACCTTCTGACTCAAAGGTTCTCATCCTAGAGGTTTGAACGAGATATATCCTTCCCTTTCATAGAAACATAGAAAATAGGTGCAAGAGTAGGCCATTCAGCCCTTCGAGCCTGCACCACCATTCAATAAGATCATGGCTGATCATTCACCTCAGTACCCCTTGACTTCTTTCTCTCAAATGCACTTTCCAAATGCGCTGTTATTTCATCTTTAATAATTGATTCCAACATTTTCCCCACTGCTGATGTCAGGCTAACCGGTCTATAATTACCCATTATCTCTCTCCCTCCTTTTTTAAAAAGTGCTGTTACATTAGCTACCCTCCAGTATATGAAGCTGATCCAGAGTCGATGGACTATTGGATAATGATCACCAATGCATCCACTATTTCTAGGGCCACTTCCTTAAGTACTCTGGGATGCAGTCTATCAGGCCCCAGGGAGTTGTCGGCCTTATATCCCATCAATTTCCCTAACAAGATTTCCCGCCTAATAAGGATATCCTTCAGTTCCTCCTTCTCACTAGACCCTCGGTCCCCTAGTACTTCCAGAAGGTTATTTGTGTCTTTCTTCGTGAAGACAGAACCAAAATATTTGTTCAACTGGTCTGCCATTTCTTTGCTCCCCATTGTAAATTCACGTTAATCTGGCTACAAGGGACCTACGTTTGTCTTCACTAATCTTTTTCTCTTCACATATCTATAGAAGCTTTTGCAGTCAGTTTTTATGTTCCCAGCAAGCTTCCTCTCATACTCCATTTTACCCCTCCTAATTAAACCCTTTGTCCTGCTCTGCTGAATTCTAAATTCCTTCCAGCCCTCAGATTTGCTTCTTTTTCTGGCCAATTTGTATGCCTCCTTCTTGGATTTAACACTATCCTTAATTTCTCTTGGTAGCCACGGTTGAGCCACCTTCCCCGTTTTATTTTTTACTCCTGACAGGGATGTACAATTGTTGAACTTCATCCATATAATCTTTAAATGTTTGCCATTGCCTATCCACCGTCAACCCTTTAAGTATCATTTGCCAATCTATTCCAGTCAATTCACGTCTCATACCATCGAAGGTACCTTCCCATAAATTCAGGACCCTAGTCTCTGAATTAACTGTGTCACTCTCCGTCTTAATAAAGAATTCTACCATATTATGGTCACTCTTCCCCAATGGGCCTCGCACAACAAGATTGCTAATTAGTCCTTTCTCATTACACATCATCCAGTTTAGGATGGCCAGCCCTCTAGTTGGTTCCTCGACATATTGGTCCAGAAAACCATCCCTAATACACTCCAGGAAATCCTACTCCACTGTATTGCTACAAGTTTGGTTAGCCCAATCTATATGTAGATTAAAGTCGCCCATGATAACTGCTGTACCTTTATTGAACGCATCCCTAATTTCTTGTTTGATGCTGTCCCCATCCTCACTACTGCTACCTCACTACTACTTCGATGTGGGACAAGCATTAATTTCGATCAGATCCCTCAGTGTAATAGGACGGAACATTCTGATGGGAAGGCGATTGAAATGAATAGAGAAAAACCATTGAGTGTAAACCTGACCCAACTAACCTGATATTAAACAGGATCCATGACAAGTGGACAGGAATCAACTGCAGGATCAACTTCAACTGGGACACCAGCAACAACCAGCAGTCCAGTCGTTTCCAGCTCATCTGCTGGACCCTCAACTACAGGAGGTAAATGGTATACAATGTGACCTATTGTTTCAATACATCGCCCTGAAATTACTCTCCGAGGTGTTGGTGTACGGACACTAAACGTGTTTGTCTGATGTCCCTCTCTCCCCAATTTCAGCAGAGTCTGAAATCAGTTTGTGTTCAACAGTCAAAATAGCAGAGGGAGGAATTCCATACAAACAGGCGACCCCGGGTTGTCCAAGGCGTGCTGCAGGCTCCTGTTCCAGGACTGGGCAGAGTTTCAGGCTGAGGCCCAGATGTGTGTGTGGTGAGGCTGGGTCCAGGGGCAGACTGCAGGGGCTCAGTCTGACATTGAGGCCTGTCTTTGAAATCTGTGTAGATCATCAGAATAAGGAAAGAAAGATCTTGCATTTATATAGCGCCTCTTGTGAACTTAGAATGTCCCAAAGTAATTCGCAGCCAATGTGAAGAGTAATTACGGTTGTAATGAGGCAAATGGCAACAGCAAATTTGTACACAGCACGATCCAACAAACGTTAATGATATAAATCTCCAGATAATCTATTTTAATGATGTTGGTTGGGGGATAAATATTGGAAGAGGCGAGGGCCCAGGGGCAGCACGGGCCAGCCCACACTGCGATATGTGTGCGCACTAGGTCCGTGCAGCAGAGCTGGTCTCCAGTCGTCCTGGTTAACGCTTGCCACTGGACCAAGGCCTAGCTCTGTCAAGCCCGTGTGGTGGCTGGTGTGCAACGGCCACCCCACGTTAAAAAAATCTACCCACAGGCATCTTCCACCCTTCACGATGTAGTTCGGGATCTGGAATATTAGGTCCTTTATTGAATCACCTGTGAACTCATTCCTTTTTGGTGTGGAAGCAAGTCATCCTCACTTTGAGGGACTTCCTATGATGAAATATTGGTCAGGTCACTGGGGACAATTCTCCTGCTCTTCTTCTAATAGAGACCTTGTGATCTTTTCCATCCAACTGAGAGGGCAGACAGAGCCTTATCTTGCGTCAAATCTGAATGACAACACCTCTGACTGTGCAGCACTCCCTCAGTGCTACACTGGCAGTGTCAGTCTGGATAACGCCCTGAATCTCTAGAATGGCAGTATCAACCTACAACCTTCTGACTCAAAGGTTCTCACCCTAGAGGTTTGAACGAGATATATCCTTCCCTTTCATAGAAACATAGAAAATAGGTGCAAGAGTAGGCCATTCGGCCCTTCGAGCCTGCACCACCATTCAATAAGATCATGGCTGATCATTCACCTCAGTACTCCTTTACTTCTTTCTCTCAAATGCACTTTCCAAATGCGCTGTTATTTCATCTTTAATAATTGATTCCAACATTTTCCCCACTGCTGATGTCAGGCTAACCGGTCTATAATTACCCATTTTCTCTCTCCCTCCTTTTTTAAAAAGTGCTGTTACATTAGCTACCCTCCAGTATATGAAGCTGATCCAGAGTCGATGGACTATTGGAAAATGATCGCCAATGCATCCACTATTTCTAGGGCCACTTCCTTAAGTACTCTGGGATGCAGTTTATCAGGCCCCAGGGAGTTATCGGCCTTATATCCCATCAATTTCCCTGACAAGATTTCCCGCCTAATAAGGATATCCTTCAGTTCCTCCTTCTCACTAGACCCTCAGTCCCCTAGTACTTCCGGAAGGTTATTTGTGTCTTTCTTCGTGAAGACAGAACCAAAATATTTGTTCAACTGGTCTGCCATTTCTTTGCTCCCCATTATAAATTCACGTTAATCTGGCTACAAGGGACCTACGTTTGTCTTCACTAATCTTTTTCTCTTCACATATCTATAGAAGCTTTTGCAGTCAGTTTTTATGTTCCCAGCAAGCTTCCTCTCATACTCCATTTTACCCCTCCTAATTAAACCCTTTGTCCTGCTCTGCTGAATTCTACATTCCTCCCAGTCCTCAGATTTGCTGCTTTTTCTGGCCAATTTGTATGCCTCCTCCTTGGATTTAACACTATCCTTAATTTCTCATGGTAGCCACGGTTGAGCCACCTTCCCCGTTTTATTTTTTACTCCTGACAGGGATGTACAATTGTTGAACTTCATCCATATAATCTTTAAATATTTGCCATTGTCTATCCACCGTCAACCCTTTAAGTATCATTTGCCAATCTATTCCAGTCAATTCACGTCTCATACCATCGAAGGTACCTTCCCATAAATTCAGGACCCTAGTCTCTGAATTAACTGTGTCACTCTCCGTCTTAATAAAGAATTCTACCATATTATGGTCACTCTTCCCCAATGGGCCTCGCACAACAAGATTGCTAATTAGTCCTTTCTCATTACACATCATCCAGTTTAGGATGGCCAGCCCTCTAGTTGGTTCCTTGACATATTGGTCCAGAAAACCATCCCTAATACACTCCAGGAAATCCTACTCCACTGTATTGCTACAAGTTTGGTTAGCCCAATCTATATGTAGATTAAAGTCGCCCATGATAACTGCTGTACCTTTATTGAACGCATCCCTAATTTCTTGTTTGATGCTGTCCCCATCCTCACTACTGCTACCTCACTACTACTTCGATGTGGGACAAGCATTAATTTCGATCAGATCCCTCAGTGTAATAGGACGGAACATTCTGATGGGAAGGCGATTGAAATGAATAGAGAAAAACTATTGAGTGTAAACCTGACCCAATTAACCTGATATTAAACAGGATCCACGGCAAGTGGACAGGAAACAACTGCAGGATCAACTTCAACTGGGACACCAGCAACAACCAGCAGTACAGTCGTTTCCAGCTCATCTACTGGACCCTCAACTACAGGAGGTAAATGGTGGACAATGTGACCTATTGTTTCAATACATCGCCCTGAAATTACTCTCCGAGGTGTTGGTGTACGGACACTAAACGTGTTTGTCTGATGTCCCTCTATCCCCAATTTCAGCAGAGTCTGTAATCAGTTTGTGTTAAACAGTCAAAATAGCAGAGGGAGGAATTCCATACAAACAGGCTACCCCAGGTTGTCCAAGGCGTGCTGCAGGCTCCTGTTCCAGGACTGGGCAGAGTTTCAGGCTGAGGCCCAGATGTGTGTGTGGTGAGGCTGGGTCCAGGGGCAGACTGTCGGGGCTCAGTCTGACGTTGAGGCCTGTCTCTGAAAGCTGTGTAGATCATCAGAATAAGGAAAGATCATGCATTTGTATAGCGCCTTTCCCGAACTTAGGACGTCCCAAAGTAATTCGCAGCCAATGTGAAGAGTAGTCACGGTTGTAATGTGGCAAATGGCAACAGCAAATTTGCACACTGCAAGATCCAAGAAACAGCAAGGAGATAAATGACCAGATAATCTGTTTTAATGATGTTGGTTGGAGGATAAATATTGGTCAGGTCACTGGGGACAATTCTCCTGCTCTTCTTCTAATAGAGGCCTTGTGATCTTTTCCATCCACCTGACAGGGGAGACAGAGCCTTATCTTGCGTCAAATCTGAATGACAACACCTCTGATTGTGCAGCACTCCCTCAGTGTTACACTGGGAGTGTCAGTCTAGATTACAACATCAATCTCTGGAATGGCAGTATGAACCTACAACCTTCTGACTCAAAGGTTCTCATCCTGGAGAGTAGAATGAGACTCACTCTTACCTTTCTATCTGGAACAAGCATTAATTTCGATCAGATCCCACAGTGTAATAGGACGGAACATTCTGATGGGAAGGCAGATTGAATTTAATAGAGAAAAACCATTGAGTGTAATACTGACCAAACTGATCTGATATTAAACAGGAACCACGACAACTGGACAAGAATCAACTGTGGGATCAACATCAACTGGGACATCAGCAGCAACCAACAGTCCAGACATTTCCAACTCATCCACTGGACCCTCAACTACAGGAGGTAAATGGCAGACAATGTGACCTATTGTTTCAACACATCGCCCTGAAGTTAGTCTCTGAGCTGTGGGCACTGTTGCAATGTAGCGAATGGCAGCAGCCAAATTGCACACAGCAAGATCCAGTCAACGTAATGTGATAATGACCAGATAATCTGTTGTAGTGCGGTTGGCTGAGCGATAAATATTTGCACAGAACACAGGAGATGTCCACTGTCTTCTTTCAGCAGTGCCATAGGATCTTTTGTGTTCACTTGAGAGGGCAGACAGGGCCACAGGTTAATGTCAAATCTGAATGAGAACACCTCCGACACTGCAGTACTCCCTCAGTACTGCACTGGTAGTGTCAGCTTAGATTACGTTCTCAATCTCTAAAATGGGAATTGAACCCAAAATCTTTTGACTCAGGAACGAAAGTGCTACCCACTAATTTGGGACTTTAATCCTGGAGGACAGAACGAGACACATCCTTCCCTTTCGATTGTGGAACCAGCACTAATTTTGAGCAGATCGCGCAGTGTAATAAGACGGGACATTCTGATGGGAAGTACAATTAAATGTGTACAAAAATAACCATTAAACGAAAAACTGATCCAACTAACCTGATATTAAACAGGATCCATGGCAACTGGACAGGAATCAACTGTGGGATCAACTTCAACTGGGACACCAGCAGCAACCAGCAGTCCAGGCGTTTCCACCTCATCCACTGGACCCTCAGCTACAGGAGGTAAATGGTAGACAATGTGACCTATTGTTACAACACAGCACCCTGAAATTACTCTCCGAGGTGTTGGTGTACGGACACTAAATGTGTTTGTCTCAAGTCCCTCTCTCCCCAATTTCTGCACAGCGTGTAACCAGTTTGTGTTAAACAGTTAAAATATCAGAGGGAGGAATTCCATACAAACAGGCGACCCCGGGTTGTCCAAGGCATGCTGCAGGCTTCTGTTCCAGGACTGGGCAGAGTTTCAGGCTGAGGTCCAGATGTGTGTGTGGTGAGGCTGGGTCCTGAGGCAGACTGTAGGGGCTCAGTCTGACATTGAGGCCTGTCTCTGAAATCTGTGTAGATCATCAGAATAAGGAAAGAAAGATCTTGCATTTATATAGCGCCTCTTACGAACTTAGAACGTCCCAAAGTAATTCGCAGCCAATGTGAAGAGTAATTACGGTTGTAATGAGGCAAATGGCAACAGCAAATTTGTACACAGCACGATCCAACAAATGTTAATGATATAAATCTCCAGATAATCTATTTTAATGATGTTGGTTGGGGGATAAATATTGGAAGAGGCAAGGGCCCAGGGGCAGCACGGGCCAGCCCACTGTGGAAATGTATTTTTATCTAAGCTGATACCATACGGTATTTGTGTGCCTTTTGATTAAAATGGAGTCCTGGCCCTTCCAGAACTTTCTGCATTTTAGCAGTCAGCTTGCATAAACAGCTAAACCTGGTTTGAGATGGCTGATGGCCATCAGACAGCTCGGTGACAAGTCATGCTGAGACAAGTAACCCCCCATGGTGCTCTCCTATTGTCTACACTACAGGAGTTGCATGTCACCCCACCCTTATCTTCTAGCCATTATCTCTTTCCGAGACCTCATCCATTTGATGCAAACAGATAAACTGACCAGGAAATTGGAACAATCCTGACACAATACAAGACAGGTGATAGCCCATTACCTATGACTCATGGAGTAATGGCCGTTTGGCTTTCTGATAACCCTGACCAAAGGAAATATCTGGATACCATGTCAGGACCAGGATATAGTAATTAACTCTTTATCTGTATTCACTGACTGTGAGACAGAGCAATACACAGGGAGAGGCCAGAACTTTGGTTTTACTGTATAAATATCTTGTTAAACTGAACCATTTCGGAGGTGTTCACTTAGCCCTTGACTGAGTGTGACCTACCCCTTGCGAGCAAGTAAATTAAAGAAACTTCTACCGGAGCTGTAAGTGTCGGAGTCATTCTTTTCGGAGGTCGAGATTTCGACACCACACTGCGATATGTGTGCGCACTAGGTCCGTGCAGCAGAGCTGGTCTCCAGTCGTCTTGGGTAACCCTTGCCACTGGACCAAGACCCAGCTCTGTCAAGCCCGTGTGGTGCTGGTGTGCAACGACCACCCCACGTTAAAAAAATCCACCCACAGGCATCTTCCACCCTTCACGATGTAGTTCGGGATCTGGAATATTAGGTCCTTTATTGAAACACCTGTGAACTCATCCCTTTTTGGTGTGGAAGCAAGTCATCCTCACTTTGAGGGACTACCTATGATGAAATATTGGTCAGGTCACTGGGGACAATTCTCCTGCTCTTCTTCTAATAGAGGCCTTGTGATCTTTTCCATCCACCTGAGAGGGCAGACAGAGCCTTATCTTGCGTCAAATCTGAATGACAACACCTCTGACTGTGCAGCACTCCCTCAGTGCTACACTGGGAGTGTCAGTCTAGATTACAACTTCAATCTCTGGAATGGCAGTATGAACCTACAACCTTCTGACTCAAAGGTTCTCATCCTGGAGAGTAGAATGAGACTCACTCTTACCTTTCGATCTGGGACAAGCATTAATTTCGATCAGATCCCTCAGTGTAATAGGACGGAACATTCTGATGGGAAGGCAGATTGAAATGAATAGAGAAAAACCATTGAGTGTAAAACTGACCAAACTAATCTGATATTAAACAGGATCCACGACAACTGGACAAGAATCAACTGCGGGATCAACATCAACTGGGACATCAGCAGCAACCAACAGTCCAGACATTTCCACCTCATCCACTGGACCCTCAACTACAGGAGGTAAATGGCAGACAATGTGACCTATTGTTTCAACACATCGCCCTGAAGTTACTCTCTGAGCTGTGGGCACTGTTGTAATGTAGCGAATGGCAGCAGCCAAATTGCACACAGCAAGATCCAGTCAACGTAATGTGATAATGACCAGATAATCTGTTGTAGTGCGGTTGGCTGAGCAATAAATATTTGCACAGAACACAGGAGATGTCCACTGTCTTCTTTCAGCAGTGCCATAGGATCTTTTGTGTTCACTTGAGAGGGAAGACAGGGCCACAGGTTAATGTCAAATCTGAATGAGAACACCTCCGACACTGCAGTACTCCCTCAGTACTGCACTGGTAGTGTCAGCTTAGATTACGTTCTCAATCTCTAAAATAGGAATTGAACCCAAAATCTTCTGACTCAGGAGCGAAAGTGCTACCTACTAATTTGGGACTTTAATCCTGGAGGACAGAACGAGACACATCCTTCCCTTTCGATTGTGGAACCAGCACTAATTTTGAGCAGATCGCGCAGTGTAATAAGACGGGACATTCTGATGGGAAGTACAATTAAATGTATACAAAAATAACCATTAAATGAAAAACTGATCCAACTAACCTGATATTAAACAGGATCCATGACAACTGGACAGGAATCAACTGCGGGATCAACTTCAACTGGGACACCAGCAGCAACCAGCAGTCCAGACGTTTCCACCTCATCCACTGGACCCTCAGCTACAGGAGGTAAATGGTAGACAATGTGACCTATTGTTTCAATACAGCGCCCTGAAATTACTCTCCGAGGTGTTGGTGTATGGACACTAAACGTGTTTGTCTCAAGTCCCTCTCTCCCCAATTTCTGCAGAGCGTGTAACCAGTTTGTGTTAAACAGTTAAAATATCAGAGGGAGGAATTCCATACAAACAGGCGACCCCGGGTTGTCCAAGGCGTGCTGCAGGCTCCTGTTCCAGGACTGGGCAGAGTTTCAGGCTCAGGCCCAGATGTGTGTGTGGTGAGGCTGGGTCCTGGGGCAGACTGCAGGGGCTCAGTCTGACATTGAGGCCGATCTTTGAAATCTGTGTAGATCATCAGAATAAGGAAAGAAAGATCTTGCATTTATATAGCGCCTCTTACGAACTTAGAACGTCCCAAAGTAATTCGCAGCCAATGTGAAGAGTAATTACGGTTGTAATGAGGCAAATGGCAACAGCAAATTTGTACACAGCACGATCCAACAAACGTTAATGATATAAATCTCCAGATAATCTATTTTAATGATGTTGGTTGGGGGATAAATATTGGAAGAGGCGAGGGCCCAGGGGCAGCACGGACCCAGCCCACACTGCGATATGTGTGCGCACTAGGTCCGTGCAGCAGAGCTGGTCTCCAGTCGTCCTGGTTAACGCTTGCCACTGGACCAAGACCCAGCTCTGTCAAGCCCCGTGTGGTGGCTGGTGTGCAACGGTCACCCCACGTTAAAAAAATCCACCCACAGGCATCTTCCACCCTTCACGATGTAGTTCGGGATCTGGAATATTAGGTCCTTTATTGAAACACCTGTGAACTCATCCCTTTTTGGTGTGGAAGCAAGTCATCCTCACTTTGAGGGACTACCTATGATGAAATATTGGTCAGGTCACTGAGGACAATTCTCCTGCTCTTCTTCTAATAGAGGCCTTGTGATCTTTTCCATCCAACTGAGAGGGCAGACAGAGCCTTATCTTATGTCAAATCTGAATGACAACACCTCTGACTGTGCAGCACTCCCTCAGTGCTACACTGGGAGTGTCAGTCTAGATAACGCCCTGAATCTCTGGAATGGCAGTATCAACCTACAACCTTCTGACTCAAAGGTTCTCGTCCTAGAGGTTTGAACGAGATATATCCTTCCCTTTCATAGAAACATAGAAAATAGGTGCAAGAGTAGGCCATTCAGCCCTTCGAGCCTGCACCACCATTCAATAAGATCATGGCTGATCATTCACCTCAGTACCCATTGACTTCTTTCTCTCAAATGCACTTTCCAAATGCGCTGTTATTTCATCTTTAATAATTGATTCCAACATTTTCCCCACTGCTGATGTCAGGCTAACCGGTCTATAATTACCCATTTTCTCTCTCCCTCCTTTTTTAAAAAGTGCTGTTACATTAGCTACCCTCCAGTATATGAAGCTGATCCAGAGTCGATGGACTATTGGAAAATGATCACCAATGCATCCACTATTTCTAGGGCCACTTCCTTAAGTACTCTGGGATGCAGTCTATCAGGCCCCAGTGAGTTATCGGCCTTCAATCCCATCAATTTCCCTAACAAGATTTCCCGCCTAATAAGGATATCCTTCAGTTCCTCCTTCTCACGAGATCCTCGGTCCCCTAGTACTTCCAGAAGGTTATTTGTGTCTTCCTTCATGAAGACAGAACCAAAATATTTGTTCAACTGGTCTGCCATTTCTTTGCTCCCCATTATAAATTCACGTTAATCTGACTGCAAGGGACCTACGTTTGTCTTCACTAATCTTTTTCTCTTCACATATCTATAGAAGCTTTTGCAGTCAGTTTTTATGTTCCCAGCAAGCTTCCTCTCATACTCCATTTTACCCCTCCTAATTAAACCCTTTGTCCTGCTCTGCTGAATTCTAAATTCCTCCCAGTCCTCAGATTTATTGCTTTTTCTGGCCAATTTGTATGCCTCCTCCTTGGATTTAACACTATCCTTAATTTCCCTTGGTAGCCACGGTTGAGCCACCTTCCCCGTTTTATTTTTTACTCCTGACAGGGATGTACAATTGTTGAACTTCATCCATATAATCTTTAAATGTTTGCCATTGCCTATCCACCGTCAACCCTTTAAGTATCATTTGCCAATCTATTCCAGTCAATTCACGTCTCATACCATCGAAGGTACCTTCCCATAAATTCAGGACCCTAGTCTCTGAATTAACTGTGTCACTCTCCGTCTTAATAAAGAATTCTACCATATTATGGTCACTCTTCCCCAATGGGCCTCGCTCAACAAGATTGCGAATTAGTCCTTTCTCATTACACAAGATCCAGTTTAGGATGGCCAGCCCTCTAGTTGGTTCCTCGACATATTGGTCCAGAAAACCATCCCTAATACACTCCAGGAAATCTTACTCCACTGTATTGCTACAAGTTTGGTTAGCCCAATCTATATGTAGATTAAAGTCGCCCATGATAACTGCTGTACCTTTATTGAACGCATCCCTAATTTCTTGTTTGATGCTGTCCCCATCCTCACTACTGCTACCTCACTACTACTTCGATGTGGGACAAGCATTAATTTCGATCAGATCCCTCAGTGTAATAGGACGGAACATTCTGATGGGAAGGCGGATTGAAATGAATAGAGAAAAACCATTGAGTGTAAACCTGACCCAACTAACCTGATATTAAACAGGATCCATGACAAGTGGACAGGAATCAACTGCAGGATCAACTTCAACTGGGACACCAGCAACAACCAGCAGTCCAGTCGTTTCCAGCTCATCTACTGGACCTGCAACTACAGGAGGTAAATGGTGGACAATGTGACCTATTGTTTCAATACATCGCCCTGAAATTACTCTCTGAGGTATAGGCACTGTTGTAATGGAGCGAATGTCAGCAGCCAAATTGCACACAACAAGATCTAATCAACTTAATGTGATAATGACCAGATAATCTGTTTTAGTGAGGTTGGCTGGAGGATAAATATTTGCCCAGGACACCAGGAGATGTCCACTGCTATTCTTCCAAAAGTGCCATAGGATCTTTTATGTTCACTTGAGAGGGCAGACAGGGTCACAGGTTAATGTCAAATCTGAGTGAGAACACCTCCGACACTGCAGTACTCCCTCAGTACTGCACTGGTAGTGTCAGCTTAGATTATGCTCTCATTCTCTAACATGGGACTTTAACCCCAATCTTCTGACTCAGAAGCGAAAGTGCTATCCACTAATTTGGGACTTTAATCCTGGAGGGTAGAACGAGACACATCCATCCCTTTTGATGTGGCACAAGTATTAATTTCCCACTATGTAAGACTACGGAACATTCTGATGGGAAGGCAGGTTGAAATGAATGGAGAAAAATCACTGAGTGTAGAACTGACCCAACTAACCTGATATTAAATAGGATCCACGACAACTGGACAGGAATCAACTGCAGGATCAACTTCAACTGGGACACCAGCAGCAACCAGCAGTCCAGATGTTTCCACCTCATCCACTGGACCCTCAACTACAGGAGGTAAATGGTAGACAATGTGACCTATTGTTTCAACACATCGCCCTGAAATTACTCTCCGAGGTGTTGGTGTAAGGACACTAAACGTGTTTGTCTGATGTCCCTCTATCCCCAATTTCTGCAGAGTCTGTAACCAGTTTGTGTTTAACAGTTAAAATATCAGAGGGAGGAATTCCATACAAACAGGCGACCCCGGGTTGTCCAAGGCGTGCTGCAGGCTCCTGTTCCAAGACTGGGCAGAGTTTCAGGCTGAGGCCCAGATGTGTGTGTGGTGAGGCTGTGTCCAGGGGCAGACTGTAGGGGCTCAGTCTGACGTTGAGGCCTGTCTCTGAAAGCTGTGCAGATCATCAGAATAAGGAAAGATCATGCATTTGTATAGCGCCTTTCCCGAACTTAGGACGTCCCAAAGTAATTCGCAGCCAATGTGAAGAGTAGTCACGGTTGTAATGTGACAAATGGCAACAGCAAATTTGCACACTGCAAGACCCAAGAAACAGCAAGGAGATAAATGACCAGATAATCTGTTTTAATGATGGTGGTTGGAGGATAAATATTGGTCAGGTCACTGGGGACAATTCTTCTGCTCTTCTTCTAATAGAGGCCTTGTGATCTTTTCCATCCACCTGATAGGGGAGACAGAGCCTTATCTTGCGTCAAATCTGAATGACAACACCTCTGATTGTGCAGCACTCCCTCAGTGTTACACTGGGAGTGTCAGTCTAGATTTCAACATCAATCTCTGGAATGGCAGTATGAACCTACAACCTTCTGACTCAAAGGTTCTCATCCTGGAGAGTAGAATGAGACTCACTCTTACCTTTCGATGTGGGACAAGCATTAATTTCGATCAGATCCCACAGTGTAATAGGACGGAACATTCTGATGGGAAGGCAGATTGAAATGAATAGAGAAAAACCATTGAGTGTAAAACTGACCAAACTAATCTGATATTAAACAGGATCCACGACAACTGGACAAGAATCAACTGCGGGATCAACATCAACTGGGACACCAGCAGCAACCAACAGTCCAGACATTTCCACCTCATCCACTGGACCCTCAACTACAGGAGGTAAATGGCAGACAATGTGACCTATTGTTTCAACACATCGCCCTGAAGTTACTCTCTGAGCTGTGGGCACTGTTGCAATGTAGCGAATGGCAGCAGCCAAATTGCACACAGCAAGATCCAATCAACGTAATGTGATAATGACCAGATAATCTGTTTTAGTGCGGTTGGCTGAGCGATAAATATTTGCACAGAACACAGGAGATGTCCACTGTCTTCTTTCAGCAGTGCCATAGGATCTTTTGTGTTCACTTGAGAGGGCAGACAGGGCCACAGGTTAATGTCAAATCTGAATGAGAACACCTCCGACACTGCAGTACTCCCTCAGTACTGCATTGGTAGTGTCAGCTTAGATTACGTTCTCAATCTCTAAAATAGGAATTGAACCCAAAATCTTTTGACTCAGGAGCGAAAGTGCTACCCACTAATTTGGGACTTTAATCCTGGAGGACAGAACGAGACACATCCTTCCCTTTCGATTGTGGAACCAGTACTAATTTTGAGCAGATCGCGCAGTGTAATAAGACGGGACATTCTGATGGGAAGTACAATTAAATGTATACAAAAATAACCATTAAATGAAAAACTGATCCAACTAACCTGATATTAAACAGGATCCATGACAACTGGACAGGAATCAACTGCGGGATCAACTTCAACTGGGACACCAGCAGGAACCAGCAGTCCAGACGTTTCCACCTCATCCACTGGACCCTCAGCTACAGGAGGTAAATGGTAGACAATGTGACCTATTGTTTCAACACATCGCCCTGAAATTACTCTCCGAGGTTTTGGTGTACGGACACTAAACGTGTTTGTCTCAAGTCCCTCTCTCCCCAATTTCTGCACAGCGTGTAACCAGTTTGTGTTAAACAGTTAAAATATCAGAGGGAGGAATTCCATACAAACAGGCGACCCCGGGTTGTCCAAGGCGTGCTGCAGGCTCCTGTTCCAGGACTGGGCAGAGTTTCAGGCTGAGGTCCAGATGTGTGTGTGGTGAGGCTGGGTCCTGAGGCTGACTGCAGGGGCTCAGTCTGACATTGAGGCCTGTCTTTGAAATCTGTGTAGATCATCAGAATAAGGAAAGAAAGATCTTGCATTTATATAGCGCCTCTTACGAACTTAGAACGTCTCAAAGTAATTCGCAGCCAATGTGAAGAGTAATTACGGTTGTAATGAGGCAAATGGCAACAGCAAATTTGTACACAGCACGATCCAACAAACGTTAATGATATAAATCTCCAGATAATCTATTTTAATGATGTTGGTTGGGGGATAAATATTGAAAGAGGCAAGGGCCCTGGGGCAGCACGGGCCAGCCCACTGTGGAAATGTATTTTTATCTAAGCTGATACCATACGGTATTTGTGTGCCTTTTGATTAAAATGGAGTCCTGGCCCTTCCAGAACTTTCTGCATTTTAGCAGTCAGCTTGCATAAACAGCTAAACCTGGTTTGAGATGGCTGATGGCCATCAGACAGCTAGGAGACAAGTCATGCTGAGACAAGTAACCCCCCATGGTGCTCTCCTATTGTCTACACTACAGGAGTTGCATGTCATCCCACCCTTATCTTCTAGCCATTATCACTTTCCGAGACCTCATCCATTTGATGCAAACAGATAAACTGACCAGGAAATTGGAACAATCCCTACACAATACAAGACAGGTGATAGCCCATTACCTATGACTCATGGAGTAATGGCCGTTTGGCTTTCTGATAACCCTGACAAAAGGAAATATCTGGATACCATGTCAGGACCAGGATATAGTAATTAACTCTTTATCTGTATTCACTGACTGTGAGACAGAGCAATACACAGGGAGAGGCCAGAACTTTGGTTTTACTGTATAAATATCTTGTTAAACTGAACCATTTCGGAGGTGTTCACTTAGCCCTTGACTGAGTGTGACCTACCCCTTGCGAGCAAGTAAATTAAAGAAACTTCTACCGGAGCTGTAAGTGTCGGAGTCATTCTTTTCGGAAGTCGAGATTTCGACACCACACTGCGATATGTGTGATCACTAGGTCCGTGCAGCAGAGCTGGTCTCCAGTCGTCTTGGGTAACCCTTGCCACTGGACCAAGATCTCGCTCTGTCAAGCCCATGTGGTGCTGGTGTGCAACGACCACCCCACGTTAAAAAATTCCACCCACAGGCATCTTCCACCCTTCACGATGTAGTTCGGGATCTGGAATATTAGGTCCTTTATTGAAACACCTGTGAACTCATCCCTTTTTGGTGTGGAAGCAAGTCATCCTCACTTTGAGGGACTACCTATGATGAAATATTGGTCAGGTCACTGGGGACAATTCTCCTGCTCTTCTTCTAATAGAGGCCTTGTGATCTTTTCCATCCACCTGAGAGGGCAGACAGAGCCTTATCTTGCGTCAAATCTGAATGACAACACCTCTGATTGTGCAGCACTCCCTCAGTGCTACACTGGGAGTGTCAGTCTAGATTACAACTTCAATCTCTGGAATGGCAGTATGAACCTACAACCTTCTGACTCAAAGGTTCTCATCCTGGAGAGTAGAATGAGACTCACTCTTACCTTTCGATCTGGGACAAGCATTAATTTCGATCAGATCCCTCAGTGTAATAGGACGGAACATTCTGATGGGAAGGCAGATTGAAATGAATAGAGAAAAACCATTGAGTGTAAAACTGACCAAACTAATCTGATATTAAACAGGATCCACGACAACTGGACAAGAATCAACTGCGGGATCAACATCAACTGGGACACCAGCAGCAACCAACAGTCCAGACATTTCCAACTCATCCACTGGACCCTCAACTACAGGAGGTAAATGGCAGACAATGTGACCTATTGTTTCAACACATCGCCCTGAAGTTACTCTCTGAGCTGTGGGCACTGTTGTAATGTAGCGAATGGCAGCAGCCAAATTGCACACAGCAAGATCCAGTCAACGTAATGTGATAACGACCAGATAATCTGTTGTAGTGTGGTTGGCTGAGCGATAAATATTTGCACAGAACACAGGAGATGTCCACTGTCTTCTTTCAGCAGTGCCATAGGATCTTTTGTGTTCACTTGAGAGGGAAGACAGGGCCACAGGTTAATGTCAAATCTGAATGAGAACACCTCCGACACTGCAGTACTCCCTCAGTACTGCACTGGTAGTGTCAGCTTAGATTACGTTCTCAATCTCTAAAATAGGAATTGAACCCAAAATCTTTTGACTCAGGAGCGAAAGTGCTACCCACTAATTTGGGACTTTAATCCTGGAGGACAGAACGAGACACATCCTTCCCTTTCGATTGTGGAACCAGTACTAATTTTGAGCAGATCGCGCAGTGTAATAAGACGGGACATTCTGATGGGAAGTACAATTAAATGTATACAAAAATAACCATGAAATGAAAAACTGATCCAACTAACCTGATATTAAACAGGATCCATGACAACTGGACAGGAATCAACTGCGGGATCAACTTCAACTGGGACACCAGCAGCAACCAGCAGTCCAGGCGTTTCCACCTCATCCACTGGACCCTCAGCTACAGGAGGTAAATGGTAGACAATGTGACCTATTGTTTCAACACAGCGCCCTGAAATTACTCTCCGAGGTGTTAGTGTACGGACACTAAACGTGTTTGTCTCAAGTCCCTCTCTCCCCAATTTCTGCAGAGCGTGTAACCAGTTTGTGTTAAACAGTTAAAATATCAGAGGGAGGAATTCCATACAAACAGGCGACCCGGGTTGTCCAAGGCGTGCTGCATGCTCCTGTTCCAGGACTGGGCAGAGTTTCAGGCTGAGGCCCAGATGTGTGTGTGGTGAGGCTGGGTCCTGGGGCAGACTGCAGGGGCTCAGTCTGACATTGAGGCCTGTCTTTGAAATCTGTGTAGATCATCAGAATAAGGAAAGAAAGATCTTGCATTTATATAGCGCCTCTTATGAACTTAGAACGTCCCAAAGTAATTCGCAGCCAATGTGAAGAGTAATTACGGTTGTAATGAGGCAAATGGCAACAGCAAATTTGTACACAGCAAGATCCAACAAACGTTAATGATATAAATCTCCAGATAATCTATTTTAATGATGTTGGTTGGGGGATAAATATTGGAAGAGGCGAGGGCCCAGGGGCAGCACGGGCCAGCCCACACTGCGATATGTGAGCGCACTAGGTCCGTGCAGCAGAGCTTGTCTCCAGTCGTCTTGGGTAACCCTTGCCACTGGACCGAGACCTCGCTCTGTCAAGCCCGTGTGGTGGCTGGTGTGCAACGGCCACCCCACGTTAAAAAAATCCACGCACAGGCATCTTCCACCCTTCAGGATGTAGTTCGGGATCTGGAATATTAGGTCCTTTATTGAATCACCTGTGAACTCATCCCTTTTTGGTGTGGAAGCAAGTCATCCTCACTTTGAGGGACTACCTATGATGAAATATTGGTCAGGTCACTGGGGACAATTCTCCTGCTCTTCTTCTAATAGAGGCCTTGTGATCTTTTCCATCCAACTGAGAGGGCAGACAGAGCCTTATCTTGCGTCAAATCTGAATGACAACACCTCTGACTGTGCAGCACTCCCTCAGTGCTACACTGGGAGTGTCAGTCTGGATAACGCCCTGAATCTCTAGAATGGCAGTATCAACCTACAACCTTCTGACTCAAAGGTTCTCACCCTAGAGGTTTGAACGAGATATATCCTTCCCTTTCATAGAAACATAGAAAATAGGTGCAAGAGTAGGCCATTCGGCCCTTCGAGCCTGCACCACCATTCAATAAGATCATGGCTGATCATTCACCTCAGTACTCCTTTACTTCTTTCTCTCAAATGCACTTTCCAAATGCGCTGTTATTTCATCTTTAATAATTGATTCCAACATTTTCCCCACTGCTGATGTCAGGCTAACCGGTCTATAATTACCCATTTTCTCTCTCCCTCCTTTTTTAAAAAGTGCTGTTACATTAGCTACCCTCCAGTATATGAAGCTGATCCAGAGTCGATGGACTATTGGAAAATGATCACCAATGCATCCACTATTTCTCGGGCCACTTCCTTAAGTACTCTGGGATGCAGTCTATCAGGCCCCAGGGAGTTATCGGCCTTATATCCCATCAATTTCCCTAACAAGATTTCCCGCCTCATAAGGATATCCTTCAGTTCCTCCTTCTCACTAGACCCTCAGTCCCCTAGTACTTCCGGAAGGTTATTTGTGTCTTTCTTACTGAAGACAGAACCAAAATACTTGTTCAACTGGTCTGCCATTTCTTTGCTCCCCATTATAAATTCACGTTAATCTGGCTACAAGGGACCTACGTTTGTCTTCACTAATCTTTTTCTCTTCACATATCTATAGAAGCTTTTGCAGTCAGTTTTTATGTTCCCAGCAAGCTTCCTCTCATACTCCATTTTACCCCTCCTAATTAAACCCTTTGTCCTGCTCTGCTGAATTCAAAATTGCTCCCAGTCCTCAGATTTGCTGCTTTTTCTGGCCAATTTGTATGCCTCCTCCTTGGATTTAACACTATCCTTAATTTCCCTTGGTCGCCACGGTTGAGCCACCTTCCCCGTTTTATTTTTTACTCCTGACAGGGATGTACAATTGTTGAACTTCATCCATATAATCTTTAAATGTTTGCCATTGCCTATCCACCGTCAACCCTTTAAGTATCATTTGCCAATCTATTCCAGTCAATTCACGTCTCATACCATCGAAGGTACCTTCCCATAAATTCAGGACCCTAGTCTCTGAATTAACTGTGTCACTCTCCGTCTTAATAAAGAATTCTACCATATTATGGTCACTCTTCCCCAATGGGCCTCGCACAACAAGATTGCTAATTAGTCCTTTCTCATTACACATCATCCAGTTTAGGATGGCCAGCCCTCTAGTTGGTTCCTTGACATATTGG
This sequence comes from Pristiophorus japonicus, assembly GCF_044704955.1. NCBI lineage: Eukaryota > Metazoa > Chordata > Chondrichthyes > Pristiophoridae > Pristiophorus > Pristiophorus japonicus. The sequence continues at coordinate 95,633,382 of NC_091996.1, forward strand.
TCCAGAAAACCATCCCTAATACACTCCAGGAAATCCTACTCCACTGTATTGCTACAAGTTTGGTTAGCCCAATCTATATGTAGATTAAAGTCGCCCATGATAACTGCTGTACCTTTATTGAACGCATCCCTAATTTCTTGTTTGATGCTGTCCCCATCCTCACTACTGCTACCTCACTACTACTTCGATGTGGGACAAGCATTAATTTCGATCAGATCCCTCAGTGTAATAGGACGGAACATTCTGATGGGAAGGCGGATTGAAATGAATAGAGAAAAACTATTGAGTGTAAACCTGACCCAATTAACCTGATATTAAACAGGATCCATGACAAGTGGACAGGAAACAACTGCAGGATCAACTTCAACTGGGACACCAGCAACAACCAGCAGTCCAGTCGTTTCCAGCTCATCTACTGGACCCTCAACTACAGGAGGTAAATGGTGGACAATGTGACCTATTGTTTCAATACATCGCCCTGAAATTACTCTCCGAGGTGTTGGTGTACGGACACTAAACGTGTTTGTCTGATGTCCCTCTATCCCCAATTTCAGCAGAGTCTGTAATCAGTTTGTGTTAAACAGTCAAAATAGCAGAGGGAGGAATTCCATACAAACAGGCTACCCCAGGTTGTCCAAGGCGTGCTGCAGGCTCCTGTTCCAGGACTGGGCAGAGTTTCAGGCTGAGGCCCAGATGTGTGTGTGGTGAGGCTGGGTCCAGGGGCAGACTGTAGGGGCTCAGTCTGACGTTGAGGCCTGTCTTGAAAGCTGTGCAGATCATCAGAATAAGGAAAGATCATGCATTTGTATAGCGCCTTTCCCAAACTTAGGACGTCCCAAACTAATTCGCAGCCAATGTGAAGAGTAGTCACGGTTGTAATGTGACAAATGGCAACAGCAAATTTGCACACTGCAAGATCCAAGAAACAGCAAGGAGATAAATGACCAGATAATCTGTTTTAATGATGTTGTTTGGAGGATAAATATTGGTCAGGTCACTGGGGACAATTCTCCTGCTCTTCTTCTAATAGAGGCCTTGTGATCTTTTCCATCCAACTGAGAGGGCAGACAGAGCCTTATCTTGCGTCAAATCTGAATGACAACACCTCTGACTGTGCAGCACTCCCTCAGTGCTACACTGGGAGTGTCAGTCTAGATTACAACTTCAATCTCTGGAATGGCAGTATGAACCTACAACCTTCTGATTCAAAGGTTCTCATCCTGGAGAGTAGAATGAGACTCACTCTTACCTTTCGATCTGGGACAAGCATTAATTTCGATCAGATCCCTCAGTGTAATAGGACGGAACATTCTGATGGGAAGGCAGATTGAAATGAATAGAGAAAAACCATTGAGTGTAAAACTGACCAAACTAATCTGATATTAAACAGGATCCACGACAACTGGACAAGAATCAACTGCGGGATCAACTTCAACTGGGACATCAGCAGCAACCAACAGTCCAGACATTTCCAACTCATCCACTGGACCCTCAACTACAGGAGGTAAATGGCAGACAATGTGACCTATTGTTTCAATACATCGCCCTGAAGTTACTCTCTGAGCTGTGGGCACTGTTGTAATGTAGCGAATGGCAGCAGCCAAATTGCACACAGCAAGATCCAGTCAACGTAATGTGATAATGACCAGATAATCTGTTGTAGTGCGGTTGGCTGAGCGATAAATATTTGCACAGAACACAGGAGATGTCCACTGTCTTCTTTCAGCAGTGCCATAGGATCTTTTGTGTTCACTTGAGAGGGCAGACAGGGCCACAGGTTAATGTCAAATCTGAATGGGAACACCTCCGACACTGCAGTACTCCCTCAGTACTGCACTGGTAGTGTCAGCTTAGATTACGTTCTCAATCTCTAAAATAGGAATTGAACCCAAAATCTTCAGACTCAGGAGCGAAAGTGCTACCTACTAATTTGGGACTTTAATCCTGGAGGACAGAACGAGACACATCCTTCCCTTTCGATTGTGGAACCAGCACTAATTTTGAGCAGATCGCGCAGTGTAATAAGACGGGACATTCTGATGGGAAGTACAATTAAATGTATACAAAAATAACCATTAAATGAAAAACTGATCCAACTAACCTGATATTAAACAGGATCCATAACAACTGGACAGGAATCAACTGCGGGATCAACTTCAACTGGGACACCAGCAACAACCAGCAGTCCAGTCGTTTCCAGCTCATCTACTGGACCCTCAGCTACAGGAGGTAAATGGTCGACAATGTGACCTATTGTTTCAACACAGCGCCCTGAAATTACTCTCCGAGGTGTTGGTGTACGGACACTAAACGTGTTTGTCTCAAGTCCCTCTCTCCCCAATTTCTGCAGAGCGTGTAACCAGTTTGTGTTAAACAGTTAAAATATCAGAGGGAGGAATTCCATACAAACAGGTGACCCCGGGTTGTCCAAGGCGTGCTGCAGGCTCCTGTTCCAGGACTGGGCAGAGTTTCAGGCTGAGGCCCAGATGTGTGTGTGGTGAGGCTGGGTCCTGGGGCAGACTGCAGGGGCTCAGTCTGACATTGAGGCCGATCTTTGAAATCTGTGTAGATCATCAGAATAAGGAAAGAAAGATCTTGCATTTATATAGCGCCTCTTACGAACTTAGAACGTCCCAAAGTAATTCGCAGCCAATGTGAAGAGTAATTACGGTTGTAATGAGGCAAATGGCAACAGCAAATTTGTACACAGCAAGATCCAACAAACGTTAATGATATAAATCTCCAGATAATCTATTTTAATGATGTTGGTTGGGGGATAAATATTGGAAGAGGCGAGGGCCCAGGGGCAGCACGGGCCAGCCCACACTGCGATATGTGTGCGCACTAGGTCCGTGCAGCAGAGCTGGTCTCCAGTCGTCTTGGGTAACCCTTGCCACTGGACCGAGACCTCGCTCTGTCAAGCCCGTGTGGTGGCTGGTGTGCAACGGCCACCCCACGTTAAAAAAATCCACCCACAGGCATCTTCCACCCTTCACGATGTAGTTCGGGATCTGGAATATTCGGTCCTTTATTGAAACACCTGTGAACTCATCCCTTTTTGGTGTGGAAGCAAGTCATCCTCACTTTGAGGGACTACCTATGATGAAATATTGGTCAGGTCACTGGGGACAATTCTCCTGCTCTTCTTCTAATAGAGGCCTTGTGATCTTTTCCATCCAACTGAGAGGGCAGACAGAGCCTTATCTTATGTCAAATCTGAATGACAACTCCTCTGACTGTGCAGCACTCCCTCAGTGCTACACTGGGTGTGTCAGTCTAGATAACGCCCTGAATCTCTGGAATGGCAGTATCAACCTACAACCTTCTGACTCAAAGGTTCTTATCCTAGAGGTTTGAACGAGATATATCCTTCCCTTTCATAGAAACATAGAAAATAGGTGCAAGAGTAGGCCATTCAGCCCTTCGAGCCTGCACCACCATTCAATAAGATCATGGCTGATCATTCACCTCAGTACCCCTTGACTTCTTTCTCTCAAATGCACTTTCCAAATGCGCTGTTATTTCATCTTTAATAATTGATTCCAACATTTTCCCCACTGCTGATGTCAGGTTAACCGGTCTATAATTACCCATTTTCTCTCTCCCTCCTTTTTTAAAAAGTGCTGTTACATTAGCTACCCTCCAGTATATGAAGCTGATCCAGAGTCGATGGACTATTGGATAATGATCACCAATGCATCCACTATTTCTAGGGCCACTTCCTTAAGTACTCTGGGATGCAGTCTATCAGGCCCCAGGGAGTTATCGGCCTTATATCCCATCAATTTCCCTAACAAGATTTCCCGCCTCATAAGGATATCCTTCAGTTCCTCCTTCTCACTAGACCCTCGGTCCCCTAGTACTTCCAGAAGGTTATTTGTGTCTTTCTTCGTGAAGACAGAACCAAAATATTTGTTCAACTGGTCTGCCATTTCTTTGCTCCCCATTATAAATTCACGTTAATCTGGCTACAAGGGACCTACGTTTGTCTTCACTAATCTTTTTCTCTTCACATATCTATAGAAGCTTTTGCAGTCAGTTTTTATGTTCCCAGCAAGCTTCCTCTCATACTCCATTTTACCCCTCCTAATTAAACCCTTTGTCCTGCTCTGCTGAATTCAAAATTGCTCCCAGTCCTCAGATTTGCTGCTTTTTCTGGCCAATTTGTATGCCTCCTTCTTGGATTTAACACTATCCTTAATTTCCCTTGGTAGCCACGGTTGAGCCACCTTCCCCGTTTTATTTTTTACTCCTGACAGGGATGTACAATTGTTGAACTTCATCCATATAATCTTTAAATGTTTGCCATTGCCTATCCACCGTCAACCCTTTAAGTATCATTTGCCAATCTATTCCAGTCAATTCACGTCTCATACCATCGAAGGTACCTTCCCATAAATTCAGGACCCTAGTCTCTGAATTAACTGTGTCACTCTCCGTCTTAATAAAGAATTCTACCATATTATGGTCACTCTTCCCCAATGGGCCTCGCACAACAAGATTGCTAATTAGTCCTTTCTCATTACACATCATCCAGTTTAGGATGGCCAGCCCTCTAGTTGGTTCCTCGACATATTGGTCCAGAAAACCATCCCTAATACACTCCAGGAAATCCTACTCCACTGTATTGCTACAAGTTTGGTTAGCCCAATCTATATGTAGATTAAAGTCGCCCATGATAACTGCTGTACCTTTATTGAACGCATCCCTAATTTCTTGTTTGATGCTGTCCCCATCCTCACTACTGCTACCTCACTACTACTTCGATGTGGGACAAGCATTAATTTCGATCAGATCCCTCAGTGTAATAGGACGGAACATTCTGATGGGAAGGCGGATTGAAATGAATAGAGAAAAACCATTGAGTGTAAACCTGACCCAACTAACCTGATATTAAACAGGATCCACGACAAGTGGACAGGAATCAACTGCAGGATCAACTTCAACTGGGACACCAGCAACAACCAGCAGTCCAGTCGTTTCCAGCTCATCTACTGGACCCTCAACTACAGGAGGTAAATGGTGGACAATGTGACTTATTGTTTCAATACATCGCCCTGAAATTACTCTCTGAGGTGTCGGCACTGTTGTAATGGAGCGAATTTCAGCAGCCAAATTGCACACAACAAGATCTAATCAACAATGTGATAATGACCAGATAATCTATTTTAGTGAGGTTGGCTGGAGGATAAATATGCCCAGGACACCAGGAGATGTCCACTGCTATTCTTCCAAAAGTGCCATAGGATCTTTTATGTTCACTTGAGAGGGCAGACAGGGTCACAGGTTAATGTCAAATCTGAGTGAGAACACCTCTGACACTGCAGTACTCCCTCAGTACTGCACTGGTAGTGTCAGCTTAGATTATGCTCTCATTCTCTAACATGGTACTTTAACCCCAATCTTCTGACTCAGAAGCGAAAGTGCTATCCACTAATTTGGGACTTTAATCCTGGAGGGTAGAACGAGACACATCCATCCCTTTTGATGTGGCACAAGTATTAATTTCCCACTATGTAAGACTACGGAACATTCTGATGGGAAGGCAGGTTGAAATGAATGGAGAAAAATCACTGAGTGTAGAACTGACCCAACTAACCTGATATTAAATAGGATCCACGACAACTGGACAGGAATCAACTGCAGGATCAACTTCAACTGGGACACCAGCAGCAACCAGCAGTCCAGATGTTTCCACCTCATCCACTGGACCCTCAACTACAGGAGGTAAATGGTAGACAATGTGACCTATTGTTTCAACACATCGCCCTGAAATTACTCTCCGAGGTGTTGGTGTAAGGACACTAAACGTGTTTGTCTGATGTCCCTCTATCCCCAATTTCTGCAGAGTCTGTAACCAGTTTGTGTTTAACAGTTAAAATATCAGAGGGAGGAATTCCATACAAACAGGCGACCCCGGGTTGTCCAAGGCGTGCTGCAGGCTCCTGTTCCAAGACTGGGCAGAGTTTCAGGCTGAGGCCCAGATGTGTGTGTGGTGAGGCTGTGTCCAGGGGCAGACTGTAGGGGCTCAGTCTGACGTTGAGGCCTGTCTCTGAAAGCTGTGCAGATCATCAGAATAAGGAAAGATCATGCATTTGTATAGCGCCTTTCCCGAACTTAGGACGTCCCAAAGTAATTCGCAGCCAATGTGAAGAGTAGTCACGGTTGTAATGTGACAAATGGCAACAGCAAATTTGCACACTGCAAGACCCAAGAAACAGCAAGGAGATAAATGACCAGATAATCTGTTTTAATGATGGTGGTTGGAGGATAAATATTGGTCAGGTCACTGGGGACAATTCTTCTGCTCTTCTTCTAATAGAGGCCTTGTGATCTTTTCCATCCACCTGATAGGGGAGACAGAGCCTTATCTTGCGTCAAATCTGAATGACAACACCTCTGATTGTGCAGCACTCCCTCAGTGTTACACTGGGAGTGTCAGTCTAGATTTCAACATCAATCTCTGGAATGGCAGTATGAACCTACAACCTTCTGACTCAAAGGTTCTCATCCTGGAGAGTAGAATGAGACTCACTCTTACCTTTCGATGTGGGACAAGCATTAATTTCGATCAGATCCCACAGTGTAATAGGACGGAACATTCTGATGGGAAGGCAGATTGAAATGAATAGAGAAAAACCATTGAGTGTAAAACTGACCAAACTAATCTGATATTAAACAGGATCCACGACAACTGGACAAGAATCAACTGCGGGATCAACATCAACTGGGACACCAGCAGCAACCAACAGTCCAGACATTTCCACCTCATCCACTGGACCCTCAACTACAGGAGGTAAATGGCAGACAATGTGACCTATTGTTTCAACACATCGCCCTGAAGTTACTCTCTGAGCTGTGGGCACTGTTGCAATGTAGCGAATGGCAGCAGCCAAATTGCACACAGCAAGATCCAATCAACGTAATGTGATAATGACCAGATAATCTGTTTTAGTGCGGTTGGCTGAGCGATAAATATTTGCACAGAACACAGGAGATGTCCACTGTCTTCTTTCAGCAGTGCCATAGGATCTTTTGTGTTCACTTGAGAGGGCAGACAGGGCCACAGGTTAATGTCAAATCTGAATGAGAACACCTCCGACACTGCAGTACTCCCTCAGTACTGCATTGGTAGTGTCAGCTTAGATTACGTTCTCAATCTCTAAAATAGGAATTGAACCCAAAATCTTTTGACTCAGGAGCGAAAGTGCTACCCACTAATTTGGGACTTTAATCCTGGAGGACAGAACGAGACACATCCTTCCCTTTCGATTGTGGAACCAGTACTAATTTTGAGCAGATCGCGCAGTGTAATAAGACGGGACATTCTGATGGGAAGTACAATTAAATGTATACAAAAATAACCATTAAATGAAAAACTGATCCAACTAACCTGATATTAAACAGGATCCATGACAACTGGACAGGAATCAACTGCGGGATCAACTTCAACTGGGACACCAGCAGGAACCAGCAGTCCAGACGTTTCCACCTCATCCACTGGACCCTCAGCTACAGGAGGTAAATGGTAGACAATGTGACCTATTGTTTCAACACATCGCCCTGAAATTACTCTCCGAGGTTTTGGTGTACGGACACTAAATGTGTTTGTCTCAAGTCCCTCTCTCCCCAATTTCTGCACAGCGTGTAACCAGTTTGTGTTAAACAGTTAAAATATCAGAGGGAGGAATTCCATACAAACAGGCGACCCCGGGTTGTCCAAGGCGTGCTGCAGGCTCCTGTTCCAGGACTGGGCAGAGTTTCAGGCTGAGGTCCAGATGTGTGTGTGGTGAGGCTGGGTCCTGAGGCTGACTGCAGGGGCTCAGTCTGACATTGAGGCCTGTCTTTGAAATCTGTGTAGATCATCAGAATAAGGAAAGAAAGATCTTGCATTTATATAGCGCCTCTTACGAACTTAGAACGTCTCAAAGTAATTCGCAGCCAATGTGAAGAGTAATTACGGTTGTAATGAGGCAAATGGCAACAGCAAATTTGTACACAGCACGATCCAACAAACGTTAATGATATAAATCTCCAGATAATCTATTTTAATGATGTTGGTTGGGGGATAAATATTGAAAGAGGCAAGGGCCCTGGGGCAGCACGGGCCAGCCCACTGTGGAAATGTATTTTTATCTAAGCTGATACCATACGGTATTTGTGTGCCTTTTGATTAAAATGGAGTCCTGGCCCTTCCAGAACTTTCTGCATTTTAGCAGTCAGCTTGCATAAACAGCTAAACCTGGTTTGAGATGGCTGATGGCCATCAGACAGCTAGGAGACAAGTCATGCTGAGACAAGTAACCCCCCATGGTGCTCTCCTATTGTCTACACTACAGGAGTTGCATGTCATCCCACCCTTATCTTCTAGCCATTATCACTTTCCGAGACCTCATCCATTTGATGCAAACAGATAAACTGACCAGGAAATTGGAACAATCCCTACACAATACAAGACAGGTGATAGCCCATTACCTATGACTCATGGAGTAATGGCCGTTTGGCTTTCTGATAACCCTGACAAAAGGAAATATCTGGATACCATGTCAGGACCAGGATATAGTAATTAACTCTTTATCTGTATTCACTGACTGTGAGACAGAGCAATACACAGGGAGAGGCCAGAACTTTGGTTTTACTGTATAAATATCTTGTTAAACTGAACCATTTCGGAGGTGTTCACTTAGCCCTTGACTGAGTGTGACCTACCCCTTGCGAGCAAGTAAATTAAAGAAACTTCTACCGGAGCTGTAAGTGTCGGAGTCATTCTTTTCGGAAGTCGAGATTTCGACACCACACTGCGATATGTGTGATCACTAGGTCCGTGCAGCAGAGCTGGTCTCCAGTCGTCTTGGGTAACCCTTGCCACTGGACCAAGATCTCGCTCTGTCAAGCCCATGTGGTGCTGGTGTGCAACGACCACCCCACGTTAAAAAATTCCACCCACAGGCATCTTCCACCCTTCACGATGTAGTTCGGGATCTGGAATATTAGGTCCTTTATTGAAACACCTGTGAACTCATCCCTTTTTGGTGTGGAAGCAAGTCATCCTCACTTTGAGGGACTACCTATGATGAAATATTGGTCAGGTCACTGGGGACAATTCTCCTGCTCTTCTTCTAATAGAGGCCTTGTGATCTTTTCCATCCACCTGAGAGGGCAGACAGAGCCTTATCTTGCGTCAAATCTGAATGACAACACCTCTGATTGTGCAGCACTCCCTCAGTGCTACACTGGGAGTGTCAGTCTAGATTACAACTTCAATCTCTGGAATGGCAGTATGAACCTACAACCTTCTGACTCAAAGGTTCTCATCCTGGAGAGTAGAATGAGACTCACTCTTACCTTTCGATCTGGGACAAGCATTAATTTCGATCAGATCCCTCAGTGTAATAGGACGGAACATTCTGATGGGAAGGCAGATTGAAATGAATAGAGAAAAACCATTGAGTGTAAAACTGACCAAACTAATCTGATATTAAACAGGATCCACGACAACTGGACAAGAATCAACTGCGGGATCAACATCAACTGGGACACCAGCAGCAACCAACAGTCCAGACATTTCCAACTCATCCACTGGACCCTCAACTACAGGAGGTAAATGGCAGACAATGTGACCTATTGTTTCAACACATCGCCCTGAAGTTACTCTCTGAGCTGTGGGCACTGTTGTAATGTAGCGAATGGCAGCAGCCAAATTGCACACAGCAAGATCCAGTCAACGTAATGTGATAACGACCAGATAATCTGTTGTAGTGTGGTTGGCTGAGCGATAAATATTTGCACAGAACACAGGAGATGTCCACTGTCTTCTTTCAGCAGT